>NC_021164.2:27687948-27689436 GCF_000331145.2 Cicer arietinum
CAAAACTGACAAAATCGATTTGGAAATCGATTGGCATTAATTCAGTGGCTCAGCTATTCTGCCCAATCGATTGCCCAATCGATTGATTTAAGCCCAGAGTTCAAATTTCACTAAAAATCTTCAGGAAATCGATTTGGAAATCGATTGGCTTAGTAGAAATTCTTATTTTGAGTTAGATAACAGATTGCTCATTGATTTATCAATGTCTTGATTAGTTAAGTATCACTTGATGGATGGAGAACTTTATTTTGATTTCATTTTTAATTGGCAAGCATGATATGAACTTTTAGCATATGGAAAATCCTTTTAAGGTGCATGCTTAGTTGAGAGGTTATTTTGTGCATTTAAAAACTTAAATGCTATGTGTTAACTGTTAATTTCGGTTGGTGACTCTTTACAACTATTGTGAAAATCTGGGTTTTGCCCTCAAATGAGAGCCAGGACGATCCTACCGGTTCGTACCCTACGGAGGGGAATGTAGATGGGATTGCTTGATTGGTGCTATGTTAGGAGGATCTCACGGGGCGCGTGGAGATCACTCAGGGCGTATAGCTATAGTTTTTTTTGAAGAATGATCAAATTAGGATGACATAGAGGGAACATATGTTTTTTTTTGGATTACGTTATTTTGAACTGGAAAACTGTACCTTTACTAATATTGTCAGTATGACATCTTAGTTGAATGGGTTCCATGTATCATCTGTTGTTGTGTAAACACTTTGGATTCATATATTTTGAGAAACTTTTTCGCTGCTTGTAAATTATAATGACTCAATTATTTATCCAAGGGTATTACCTTATTTAATTCTCTGATTTATTTTAATTTCTTTTGAAAAAATAAATACACCCTCGCTTTGAAAATCGGGGTGTTACAGAAAGAATTACATCTTGAGAGTTGCCGGGAAAATACACCAGGGTTTTAGATCTCGCCTCTCAAACTTCTATCTAAAAGATAGTGAGGGAAATATGAATACAGAAGCTCCAAGAATATATAAACATTATATATCAAATGAAGAATGGAGTGCATTTATATCAAAACGTTCCAACCCCGCGTTTGTAGTAAGTGATTAATTTATTAGCATTTGTGTTTTATTATTCATACTCATAGCGTATTTTAAATTTTTACACGATTGTTATTTTTTTTATATAGAATATAAGTAAGAAAAATCGCGAGAGGGCAAGAAATCCGACGCACCCATACAAAAAATTTCGTATGGGATATGCACGTTTAGAGCAAAAACTTGTAAGTAATTAAACATCACTTTTATATAATGTGGTACATTATAAACTATAGTTTATAACTAATATTTTGTTTATGATCTTAACGAATAGCGACAAGACACCCAATCCGATCAACCGTTGGGTCGTCATATATTGTGGAAGGAAGCTCGTGTAAATAAGGACGGAGTGGTTGATAACGAAAATGTTCAAAAAGTAATAGAACTTTGTGTAAGTATATTATCACTTTAATATTTTTTAATATTGTAT
>NC_021164.2:27689641-27693369 GCF_000331145.2 Cicer arietinum
AAGTATATTATCACTTTAATATTTTTTAATATTGTATTTTATCACTTTAATATTATCACTTTAATATTTTTTAATATTGTATTTTATCACTTTAATATTATCACTTTAATATTTTTTAATATTGTATTTTATCACTTTAATATTATCACTTTAATATTTTTTAATATTATATTTTATCACTTTAATATTATCACTTTAATATTTTTTAATATTATATTTTATCACTTTAATATTATCACTTTAATATTTTTTAATATTGTATTTAAAAAATGATATTGAACTTATCTTTTTAATCCTACATGTATTTTAGGAGAATATCGAACAAAGTTCGGAAAATAAAGAGGGCAACAAAGCTAGTTGCAGGGACATTCTGGGTAAAGTGTTTAATGTTCCTGAATATTCTGGTTGCGTGAGGGGGAAAGGATTTGGCGTAACTCCTAAAAGCTATTTTACACAAGAGAAGCGCCAAAATCCACCCAATGAGGAAGTATTAGAGAAGCTCAAACTCCTATCAGAGCAAGTGGCACTTTTGGTGAAGACGAATAAAGACAAGCAACTCCAGGATCAGCTCCAAATGGAGAGTGAAAACGCGAGTTGCAACATTGGTCTCAAAACTCTTCACGAGGTAATTAATTACTTACTTATGTAATTACTTATGTATTAACCATACTTATGTATTAACCATTGATTTAGGGTGTCACTCCATGCGTTCTGTACTTATCATCCCCTACTCATCGGAAGGTCAGAAAGGGAACATTGTACAATACTTCGGGAGAAGTATTGCACAACACACCAATCCATGCAGGCCATGTCAAAGTATCACATATCATTGCTTTGGAACCAAATGCGCCGTTGCCTATACCGGACAACGATGCAGATATGAGGTTTTTGGGCGAAGCAGTTGGTAGTTACGTGGCATGGCCCACACATCTTGTTGTCCTTGATAAGGTATGTTTAATTAATTGAAATGTATGTTTAATTGATATGTATATTTAATTGCTGATTTTTTTTCCGCTGCTAACTTTAATTTCACATTTATATTTAGATTCTGAAAAAGCCTAAAGGGAATGATAAAAAGATTCCCAGAAACGAGTCAATTACATCGCCCGAAATGGTTTGTCGCATTTATTCCCTAAGGTTTGTCATTTTTTCAGATTCAATAAACTAACATTTAACCTCATTTTTTCAGATTCAATCAAATAGATAACTCGCACATCAAAATAAAGCCGGAAAACCTCAACAATTAGAGGGTAATAAAGCTGGCAAACTACAAAAGCTGGAGGGTAATAAAGCTGCCAAAGTTGCAACTAAAAAACTGGATCGGGGAAAATCAGTCGCTGCTGCTTCTAAAATAAGTCAGCCATGCCTTGCTTAATACGGGGCGTGTCTTGACATCCAAGTAAAATGGAATATGGGCAGCAACGACGATTCACGCATCATAACCATGAATAAAGCTATATTCGGAGATAAGTATGAAGAATTTCTTGAAAAGGAGCACATATACGAACTTCTCAACCATAAGGAGCTGAGTGCTACTGTCATCAGCTTGTACATAAGGTAAAAAACTACTTTTAATTGCATTTATTGGTAATTAATTAAATTTGTTGATAATTAATCTAAGTTGAAATTTTCATTGAACGTTTTTGTATGAGAAGTTGGTGTGCTTCGTAGATTGTCAAATAGATATTCATTCTTGTCTCCGCATAAGCTTTCGATGTGTAAATTCGATTCAGCGAATGTAAAAAAATACATTGTAGATATGTTATTAGGAAATATAGAGAAGGATAAGTTGTTCTTTGCACCATATAATTCAGGGTACGTAATTATATATTATTTATTTATATCTTTTTTAATTTATGAGATCTTATATTTATTAGTTGTGTAAACAAAATTGCCAACCAAATTTTTGTTGTTGTAGGGCATATTGGGTGCTATTTGCAATCAATGCGACCTCTGAAGTTATATACTATTTAGATCCCTTGAACGACAATTACAACAATTACTCCGATATAAAGACTATGTTCGACACGTAAGTAATGTGTTTGTTAATGTATAAATAATGTGTTTGTTAATGCTATAATAATCACATTTATTTATTCGATATTGCTTTACAAGTTTTTCGAGCTCAAAGAGGTGCTACAGTGTCAAAGCAAAAGTCTAATAACTGTTGATTATTATGACCTCGTAATTACAGAAAATATCAGTCTTTAACAAATTAAAGCAATATAGAAAATCGAATACGTCTAGCATACAATTAAGATCGAACATACAATCATACGATGCAAGATTTATTCAGATTCATACACAGCGGAAATATAATAGCATAGCATACAATATAAAGGTAAAGAGATAAGGGATAGAATGCACCAAGGTTTATCCTGGTTCAGTTGTCAATAAGACAACCTACATCCAGTCCTGACAATCCAACTGGATTTCAGCTTTTTCTCCAATAGAAAGAATTGAGACTTGTTTACAGATTGTCCAGTTTCCTCGAAACCTATCTATCTAACTCAATCTCTTTCCTATTGCTTAACCCCTTGATCCTTGCAGTCACTCGACAGACTCACACAAGATCAAGTACAGCTCCTTCTTGATGAGGCCTCTCACCCAAGAAGATCGCCACCAGTTTCTAGCTGGATTTTTCACAGTCGTTTCTTTACAGAGTATTTGTTACAAACAAAATAAAAGAAGTACAGAAGTTTGTCTTCAATCTTGATCAATGTATCTCACACAATAATCTGGTTGTTCATTGGATTGTTTAGGAGATCATTGCCTTTTCTCTGAAGAATAATTTTTCAGCTCTCTTAATGATTATGGATAATCGTTTTGGTCTTGATCTGAAAAAGCAATATCAGAATGTCATCAAAATGTTCTTAAGAGTTCTTCAGTGTTCTGAAGTATATTCAAAATGTTTTTCATATGTTTTTGAGAGAATGATTGAAAACTGTTTATACAGTTTCTTAAAAACAACTAATAAATCGATTTATCAATCGATTCATTAAAGTTATAAAACGGGCTTAATCGATTTGCCAATCGATTATCGCGAGTCTTGTTTTTCTTGAATCTTGAAACTATACAAACCAATCGATTTCCCAATCGATTCTTTTAAAAACACTTTTCAGTAAATTATGTGTAGACTTATATGAATCGATTGCATAATCGATGTTAGATGTTTTGTTCCAATAATAAAATCACATCAATCGATTACTTAATCGATTTACTAAGTCACATAATCGATTCACAAATACACATAATCGATTTGGCCACAAACTGAGAGTTCACTGTGATTTCAAAATATTTGTTTCAATAGATTTGCCAATCGATTGTGTTTAAAATAGGAACTTAACTAATTTCATGTTAATCGGAGTGCCAATCGATTTGGTAGTATTTTTCTGAAAAGTTCTTACCAGTTGTTTAGTTCAATCGATTTCCCAATCGATTGATACCAAACTTAACATGATTGAAATTCTCACAATAGATTGTCCAATCGATTGTGTTTGTCACAGGTCATGTTACTTTTGAAATATTAGTTAAGCAATCGATTTGACAATCGATTAGCCTAGCAAATGGATTGTCCCCGTGACTTACCCAATCGATTTCCCAATCGATTTGTTTCAATCAGTTTTTACTTTGTGATGTGCACAATCGATGTGCCAATCGATTAGCCTGTAAATCAGGTTGCCACTGACTTGCACAATTTTTATTTCTGATTGTGCTAGTCGATTGCC
>NC_021164.2:27693706-27696849 GCF_000331145.2 Cicer arietinum
TTCCTGAAATCTTGCTCAGTTAAAATGTTAGATTTATCATATGATGTATGAACATTGTATGTTTGTTAATTATGTCAAAATTAGGGTTAAGAGGACTAAAATCCAACAATCTCCCCCTTTTTGCATAAGTGACAAGCATACAATTTTAACTTGAGTTGAGCATTTGAAGACATAATATTGATAACATTTCATAGCATCATATGTACCATTATCAGATCATAAAATTAGAGCATCAGATCAGAGCATAACAGTACACATGCTATTTAACAATATCAGGGCATTTTAATAATTCATTATCAGTCAGCAGAGTATCACAGTTATGCAGCAATCATAAGCAAGTTATAATTTTTCTCCCCCTTTGTCAGTTAAGGCAAAAAGGCAGAAAAAAAATTTCCTCCCCCTATGTTAGTAAACATAAGCATTGGGGGTTGAAATCAGAAAGCATTGTATCAGTGCAATAAATGAGCATATTAAAAGATTATGGCAAATGATTTCAGAGAGTAATGGAATAAACGTTCTAGTGCATTATATATATATAGAAGAAATGAATACACCAAGTCATTACAAAACAACACAGATCCTAAACACCTAAACTCCTAAACTGGGCTGGTCCTCACTATTATCTAAGGGAGAGGCAGAGACCACTGTATTACCCTCAGCAGGTGTCTCCTCAACGTGAGTTGCAGGATGATCTAGGGGAGTTGGGTTAGGTTCCTCTGTTGCTTGTCGACCGATGTCTGCTATATCTTCAAATGACAGCTTTGTGCCTAAATGCACTTGAATAGCATCAACATCCTGAACAACTGAATTCAGGGATGCCTGGAGAGTCCTCAGATTTGCTTCCATTCTGGCCTGTGACTCTTGCATTTTGGCATTGTGAGCCATTTGAGCTTCTATAAATTCCATTAATTTTGTGACAAACTCAGGAGGGGCTGTTTCAGTAGCTGGTTGAGGATGAGGTTGAGCTGGTTCAACATTAGGCTGAGGTCTTATCCAAATACCATGTAACCTTTTCAATTGCATCTGGTTTACAATTGATTCTCCAAAAATTAGAGTGGTCTTAGACGATTCTTCATTAACAAACGATACCTTGAAGTGTTTCAGAATCTTGGTAATCAGTTGTGGATAAGGCATCACAAGCTTACTCTGTGAAGCCTCCATCATGTGCCTTAGCACAATCCATGCCCAGCTCATCCTGAGCTCCTTTGACAATCCCCATAGAAGTAGTATATCCAACTTCTGGACTACTGCATGGTTACCGGATCGTGGCACAAGCATCTGGGTCAGCGTATACATCAGCATTCGATGTTGGACCTTCATTTGACCGATAGGCAGTGAAATGGTTTCAACAAAACCATCAATCATGAGGTCCTTAACAGCAGTATGCCTGTCAAACGATTCTTCCCATCCTTCGTCAGCAGTATCAGCCTCAGAACTGCCGTCTATTGAAGTTTCATGAAATGGCAATCCTGATAAAGTAGAAAAATCTTCAAAGGACATAGCTATCCTTTTCCCTTTAACCTGAGCCTTGAAGCCGTCTTCAGTCAGCTTGAAAGTTGAGTAAAATTCCCTTATTAATCTTGGATAACTATCAAGGGTAGAGGAGAGAAAGCTCTCAAGACCGTGAAACCTTAAGTGGTTTTGGAAAGTAAAACCGTCTACATCAAAATATGCAAAATCCAGAGTCCTTGCCTCATGGATTTTTCTCTGAAGAAAGTCTGATGGAATGGTAGGTTCCACATCTTTTTCCTTAGATGCATGAGCTTTCTTAGGTGGGGGTGAAGAAACTGGTTTCTTCTTCTTTTTCTGAGAAATTTCCTTCATGGCGTCAGCCATGAGCTTTTCTGTGGGTGGCTCCTTTCTCTTTTTGGGTTTCTCTTGATTAACAGCAGGTGCCTTGCCTTTATCCTTGGCAAGAATCTTATGTGTAGGAATGGGAACTCTTTTGGTTAAAGTAGGTGGAGGTGAAGGGGTTCTACCACTTGATGAAGATGATGGTGAGGGAGTTCTAATCTGTGTTTGCTTAACTCGTGCCATAATTGTAAGTTGAAGTAGTTTGAAAGTAGATAGTAATAGAAAGCAATTGCAGAAACATAGAGATGAAGCAGACAAAGAAAATTTGTGAAATTTGGAGAAATGAAGTGAAGAAATCGATTGATAACTGTTCCTATTTTAAACCCTTAAAAGTGTAAATCGATTGTCCAATCGATTATGTTACCGTTGTTGGGTAATGTCAATCGATTTAGTAATTATTGCATTCAACGGCTAGTAAAGGAGAGTCACAACGGTCATATTGTAAATCGATTCCCAAATCGATGTCCAGATTTACTTAATCAATGTCCAAATCGATTGTTTTAAAGTTGAAAGTGAACTAGTCGATTTCCCAATTGACGCTCGGGCAAGGAAAAAAAATTTCTGAACTCTGAGTCTGGGACCAAAGCAATCGATTCCCAAATCGATTTTGTAAACAATTTACCAAACTGGTAATCGATTCCCAAATCGATTTAACTGGAAAATACTGCAGGCACCAGAAGTGTCCTATGAAAAGGGTTCAAAGATCAGACCTCACTAGGATCAATGATCCCTAGTTTCATCCTTATATGTAGGAAACTTTCTCTTGGTAAAGCTTTGGTGAAGATGTCAGCCAGCTGTTCGACTGTGTTAACATATTCGAGCTTAATGATTCCATTTTGAAAGTGATCCCTTATAAAATGATGTCTTACTTCAATGTGCTTGGTCCTGGAGTGCATCACTGGATTCTTAGTAATACTTATTGCACTTGTGTTATCACACATAATAGGTACTATTCCCAAGTCAACACCAAAATCCAATAAGTGTTGTTTCATCCAAAGAATCTGAGCACAGCAGCTCCCAGCTACAATGTATTCAGCTTCAGCAGTTGATAGAGCAATGCTAGTCTGTTTCTTGCTAAACCATGACAAAAGAGAGTTTCCAAGTAAATCACAAGTTCCTGAGGTACTTTTCCTGTCTAGTTTGCATCCGGCAAAGTCTGAATCTGAGTAACCAACTAGGGTACAGGTTGATCCATTTGGATACCACAAGCCTAAACTCTGAGTTCCTACTAGATATCTGAAAATCCTCTTAACTGCACTAAGGTGAGACTCCTTAGGATTTGATTGGTA
>NC_021164.2:27696884-27701617 GCF_000331145.2 Cicer arietinum
CAATAGAGTTTCCAAGTAAATGACAAGTTCCTGAGGTACTTTTCCTGTCGAGTTTACATCCGACAAAGTCTGAATCTGAGTAACCAACTAAGGTACAGGTTGATCCCTTCGGATACCACAAGCCTATACTCTTAGTTCCTACTAGATATCTGAAAATCCTCTTAACTGCACTCAGGCGAGACTCCTTAGGATTGGATTGGTACCTTGGACACATACAAACATTGAACATGATGTCGGGCCTGCTTGCTGTAAGATAGAGCAATGATCCTATCATACCCCGAAACCTAGTAACATCTACAGGTTTACCTTTCTCATCTTTGTCTAGGTAATTTCCTTAACTCATGGGAGTATCAATGGACTTAAGGTTTTCAAAACTAAATTTCTTTATCAAATCATTACAGTATTTAGTTTGACTAATGAAAATGCCTTGCTTGCTTTGGTTAATTTGAAATCCCAAGAAATAAGATAGTTCACCCATCATTGACATTTCAAATTTACCTTTCATTAAATTTTCAAAATCTTTGCACAACTTATTGTTAGTAGATCCAAATATTATGTCATCAACATACACTTGGACCAGCAAGATATCATTTCCAGTAGTCTTTGTGAAAAGGGTCTTGTCAACATTTCCTCTTAAAAAGTTTTGTTGAATAAGGAAATTGCTGAGCTTCTCATACCAAGCTCTTGGAGCTTGTTTCAACCCATAGAGGGCCTTTGATAGCTTATACACATGATTAGGAAAATCAGGATTTTCAAAACCAGGTGTTTGGCTAACAAAAACTTCCTCTTGAAGGTCACCATTGAGAAAGGCACTTTTCACATCCATTTGATAAAGATTAAAGTCCATTATACAAGCATAAGCCAATAAAATTCTTATGGCTTCTAATCTAGCTACAGGGGCATAGGTTTCATCAAAATCTATTCCCTCCTCTTGACTATAACCCTTGGCTACTAGTCTAGCTTTGTTCCTTGTTATCACACCATTCTCATCCAACTTGTTTCTGAACACCCATCTGGTTCCTATGACGTGCTTACCCTCTGGCCTAGGTACTAAACTCTGCACCTTGTTTCTCTCAAACTGGTTTAACTCCTCTTGCATAGCAAGTATCCATTCACTATCTAGACGAGCTTCCTTAATGTTCTTAGGTTCAATCTGAGACACAAAGGCTGTAAAGTTACAAAACTGTCTAAGGTTCTTCCTAGTTGCAACACCTTTAGAGATATCCCCTATAATGTTATCTATAGGGTGGTTTCTGTTGAACTTCCATTCCTTAGGTAAATCACCGGATCTTATAGGTTCTACACAATCAGTTCTAATTGGAGGGACAACTACAGGTTGTTCTAATGGTTCAGATTCTACAACTTCATCCAAAAAGTCATCAACCACAGGAGGAGTTTTGTTCACGTTTTCTGCAAATAATTCATCAAACTTTACATGAACTGACTCTTCTATGGTTTTTGTTCTTTTGTTGTAGATTCTATAGGCCTTACTGGTTTGAGAGTAAAAAAAAAAAAAACCTTCATCTGCCTTAGGGTCAAACTTTCCTAGGTGTTCTTTGCCATTGTTCAACACAAAGCACTTACAACCAAAGATTCTAAAGTAGGAAAGGTTTGGTTTTCTACCCTTGTAAAACTCATAGGGGGTTTTTCTAAGCAGGGGCCTAATGAGAACTCTATTCACAACATGAGTGGCTGTACTAATTGCATCTGCCCAAAAGTACTTAGGTAGGTTGGAGTCCTTAAGCATAGTCCTAGCTAACTCTTCTAAGGATCTATTTTTCCTCTCCACTACCCCATTTTGCTGTGGTGTCCTAGGGGCAGAATATATGTGGTTGATTCCATGTTGTTCACAATAAGTTTGAAAAGAATCATTTTGGAATTCACCTCCATGATCACTTTTAATTGATACAATTTTCTGGTCATTCTCATTTTGAACCAAAGTAGCAAATTTCTTAAAAGTTGAGAATGTATCACTCTTGTGAGCCAGGAAATATGTCCATGTGAACCTGGAATAGTCATCAACCAACACATATCCATAAAGGTTACCTCCAAAACTCTTAACTTGAGCAGGTCCAAAAAGGTCCATGTGAACTAACTGCAAAACCCTATTGGTTTTGACCATATTGGTAGACCTAAGACTAACTGTTTGCTGACAAGTTTATTCAAATGATTTATGTGTATGTGAGCAATTCTTTTATGCCAAAGCCATGTTTCATCTGAATTGGATAACAAGCAGCATATAGCACTTGGTACAGAATTGAAATCCAACATGTAAATGTTGTTAATTCTGTCACCAACTAGCTTTATGTGTTTGTCATCTTTATGCTCAATAATGCAAGATTGTGATGAAAAACTTACTTGAAAACCTTTATCACATAGCTGGCTTATACTCAGCAAGTTGTGTTTTAGTCCTTCAACATATAACACATTTTTGATTACTGCAGTTGACTCATTGCCTATGTCACGAATTCCAATAATCTTTCCTCTGTTGTTGTCACCATATTTGACAAAGCCTCCTTCCTTTAATGTCAAGGACAGGAATTTGGATTTGTCACCTGTCATGTGCTTTGAGCATCCGCTATCTAAATACCATGAATGCTTAGTGGATGTCAAGCACACCTGCAACATACAATCAGAATTTTGTTTTAGGTCCCCAATTTAAATTGGGTCCTGGATGGTTAGTGTCAAACACAGATTTCTTTGCTATCCAAACTTGCTTCCATCCTTTATTGGCTAATTTTTTAAATTTGCAATTTGACACAAAATGTCCCTTTCTGCAACAGAAATGACATTTGCCATCAAAGGATGAATGTTTGTTTGGTTTAGTAAAGATGTCATACATACTCTTAGCAATAGCAGATTTTTGACCATGTTTGACATTTCTGGTTTGCATATAACCAATACCATATCTGTTTTTATTTCTTTTAACATGCATATTTGGTGTATATCCTAAACCAGATTTTTCATGAACATGTCTTTGATTGCTAAGTATGACATTCAGTTTATCTTTACTATTAGCAAACTTCAATAAATCAGATTTTAATGATGCAACATTATTCTCAAGTTCAATGCATTTTGCAGATTTGTCATGTGAATCCTTTTTCGGTTGTTCACATAAATTTTCAATTTCTTTATGGTCATTTTTCATTTGTTCAAGCATTTTCTTTGTGCTTAACAACTGTTTTATGGAATTCACATAATCATCATGCAATTCATTGAAAGCTTCTTGTAGCTCATCATAAGTTGGATTAGATTGTGAACTAACCTCATTTTCTGATTCTGAGTCGGTATTTACCATGAGACATAGATTTGCTTCTTCTTCATCTCAAGAAGCAGAGGATTCTTCGTTGTCATTCCATGCAACATATGCTTTTCTGGTTTTGGTGACTGGTTCCTTGCCTTTTGTTTTTGTAGCTCTATTTTTGTTCTGCAACTTGTAACACTCCGACTTTATGTGACCTGTTTTACCACACTCATAACAGGTAATTGTCTTGTTGTCACTAGTCTTAGAACTGGATGGCTTTCTGAATTTGTTGTCTTTCTTCTTCAGAAATTTCTTAAACTTTTTGACAAGCAAACCAATCTCAGGTTCTTCATCAGTCTCACTGCTTGATTCATCTGAGCAACTTTCTTGTTCAGTTTTTGATTGATGCGTTTGGGCTTTCAAAGACAATCCTTTCTTTTTCCTGCTATCTTGCTCTGACTCATCTAGTCTATGCAACTCCATTTCGTGCTCCCTGAGCTTTCCAAACAGTGTTGTAGTGGTCATTTTTGCCAGATCTTTCGATTCAGCAATAACAGTTATTTTGGGCTGCCATTCTCTTGTTAAAACACCTCATGATCTTTCCGATTTGCTGTTCATTCTCCACCTGTTTTCCCAGGACATGAAGGTTGTTTATAACGTGTGTAAACCTCGTCTGTAGATCACTTATAGATTCATCTTTCTTCTGTTGGTATGTACGACCTCGAAATAATCAGAATGTATTAGTTCTTTAAGAAATTAAATCAGAATTATACGCACAGCGGAATTAAATTGCGGCATACAAGATTAGCAAGTTCAAGTAGATTGATAAGCAATTAACCAAGATGCATGCAAGTCAAATTATCAGATTAAACAATATTACTTATCACAAAATATGTTTAACATGCATCTAATATTAATCACACATACAAATTTTGCAAGATAGAAAATTAAAGGAGTTAAGGGTTAGAGAAGATTGCACCAAGAATTTATACTGGTTCAGTTGTCAACTTGACAACCTACATCCAGTCCTGAAAATCCAAACGGATTTCAGATTTTCTTCTCACTCCATCCACAACAATCGTTAAGCAAATGCAGATATTAAAAGATTCCCCATTTTTAATACTCATTTAACTTAAACGATTTTCACAACAAACATTAAGCAAACAGAAATATTAAGTGTTGATTATTATGACCTCGTAATTACAGAATATATCAGTCTTTAACAAATTAAAGCAATATAGAAAATCGAATACGTCTAGCATACAATTAAGATCGAACATACAATCATACGATGCAAGATTTATTCAGATTCATACACACGGCGGAATTATAATACGGCATACAAGATTAACAATTAAAAGTAAAAGGATAAGGGATAGAATGCACCAAGGTTTATCCTGGTTCAATTGTCAATAAGACAACCTACATCCAGTCCTGACAATCCAACTGGATTTCAGCTTTTTCTTCAATAGAAAGAATTGAGACTTGT
>NC_021164.2:27703973-27707464 GCF_000331145.2 Cicer arietinum
GTACTATATGCTGCTTGTTGTCTAATTCAGATGAAACATGGCTTTGGCATAAAAGAATTGCTCATATACACATAAATCATTTGAATAAACTTGTCAGCAAACAGTTAGTCTTAGGTCTACCAAATAGGAAGTTCTCTAAAGATAGACTGTGTGATGCATGTGAGAAAAGTAAACTGGTTAAGACTCCATTTCCCTCTATAGACTTGGTTAGAACAAATAGAGTTTTACAACTAGTTCACATGGACCTTTTTGGACCTGCCCAAGTTAAGAGTTTAGGTGGAAACCTGTATGGATATGTGCTGGTTGATGATTATTCTAGATTCACATGGACTTACTTTTTAGCTCATAAAAGTGATACATTCTCTGTTTTCAAAAAGTTTGCTGCTTTAGTACAAAATGAGAATGATCTGAAAATTGTTTCAATAAAAAGTGATCATGGAGGTGAATTCCAAAATGATGCTTTTCAAAATTATTGTGAACTACATGGAATCAACCACATATATTCTGCCCCTAGGACACCACAGCAGAATGGGGTAGTGGAGAGGAAAAATAGATCCCTAGAAGAGTTAGCTAGGACCATGCTTAAGGACTCCAACCTACCTAAGTACTTTTGGGCAGATGCAATTAGTACAGCCACTCATGTTGTAAATAGAGTTCTCATTAGGCCCCTGCTTAGGAAAACACCCTATGAGCTTTACAAGGGTAGAAAACCAAACCTTTCCTACTTTAGAATCTTTGGTTGTAAGTGCTTTGTGTTGAACAATGGCAAAGAACACCTAGGAAAGTTTGACCCTAAGGCAGATGAAGGTATCTTTTTAGGATATTCCCAAACTAGTAAGGCCTATAGAATCTACAACAAAAGAACAAAGACCATAGAAGAGTCAGTTCATGTAAAGTTTGATGAATTATTTACAGAAAACTTGAACAAAACTCCTTCTAAGGTTGATGACTTTTTGGACGAAGTTGTAGAATCTGAACCACTAGAACAACCTATAGCTGACCCTCCAACTAGATCAGACCTTGTAGAACCTATAGAAACCAGTGAGTTGCCTAAGGAATGGAAGTTCAACAGAAACCACCCTTTAGACAACATTATAGGCGATATCTCTAAAGGTGTTGCAACTAGGAGAAACCTTAGTCAGTTTTGTAACTTTACAGCCTTTGTATCTCAGATTGAACCTAAGAACATTAAGGAAGCCCTGTTAGATAGTGAGTGGATACTTGCTATGCAAGAGGAGTTAAACCAGTTTGAGAGAAACAAGGTGTGGAGTTTAGTACCTAGGCCAGAGGGTAAGCATGTCATAGGAACCAGATGGGTGTTCAGAAACAAGTTGGATGAGAATGGTGTGATAACAAGGAACAAAGCTAGACTAGTAGCCAAGGGTTATAGTCAAGAGGAGGGAATAGATTTTGATGAAACCTATGCCCCTGTAGCTAGATTAGAAGCCATAAGAATTTTATTGGCTTATGCTTGTATAATGGACTTTAATCTTTATCAAATGGATGTGAAAAGTGCCTTTCTCAATGGTGACCTTCAAGAGGAAGTTTTTGTTAGCCAAACACCTGGTTTTGAAAATCCTGATTTTCCTAATCATGTGTATAAGCTCTCAAAGGCCCTCTATGGGTTAAAACAAGCTCCAAGAGCTTGGTATGAGAAGCTCAGCAATTTCCTTATTCAACAAAACTTTTTAAGAGGAAATGTTGACAAGACCCTTTTCACAAAAACTACTGGAAATGATATCTTGCTTGTCCAAGTATATGTTGATGACATAATATTTGGATCTACAAATAATAAACTGTGCAAAGAATTTGAAAATTTGATGAAAGGTAAATTTGAAATGTCAATGATGGGTGAACTGTCATATTTCTTGGGATTTCAAATTAACCAAAGCAAGCAAGGCATTTTCATTAGTCAATCTAAATACTGTTCTGATTTGATAAAGAAATTTAACTTTGAAAATCTTAAGTCCATTGATACACCCATGAGTCAAGGAAATTTCTTAGACCGAGATGAGAAAGGTAAACCTGTAGATGTTACTAGATTTCGTGGTATGATAGGATCTTTGCTCTACCTTACAGCAAGCCGACCAGACATCATGTTCAGTGTTTGTATGTGTGCAAGGTATCAATCAAATCCAAAGGAATCTCACTTCAGTGCAGTTAAGAGAATTTTCAGATACTTGGTAGGAACTAAGAGTCTTGGATTGTGGTATCCAAAAGGATCAACTTGTACTTTAGTTGGTTACTCAGATTCAGACTTTGCCGGATGTAAACTCGACAGGAAAAGTACCTCAGGAACTTGTCATTTACTTGGAAACTCTCTTGTGTCATGGTTTAGTAAGAAACAGACAAGCATTGCTTTATCAACTGCTGAAGCTGAATATATTGCAGCTGGGAGCTGTTGTGCTCAGATACTTTGGATGAAACATCACTTATTGGACTTTGGTGTTGATTTGGGAACAGTACCTATCATGTATGATAACACAAGTGCAATAAGTATAACCAAGAATCCAGTAATGCACTCCAGGACCAAACACATTGAAGTAAGACATCATTTTATAAGAGATCACTTTCAAAATGGAATCATTAAGCTTGAGTATGTTAACACTGCCGAACAGCTAGCTGACATCTTCACAAAAGCTTTACCAAGAGAAAATTTTCTGTATATAAGGATGAAACTAGGGATCATTGATCCTAGTGAGGTATGATCGTTGATTTTTTTTTTTTTGGATTTCTGGTGTTTGTAGTTGTTTCTCTAGTTAAATCGATTTGGAAATTGATTACCAGCATGGTAAATGGTTTATAAAATCGATTTGGGAATCGATTGCTTTGGCCCCAGAATTCAAAGTTCAGAAATTTTTTTTTAACTTGCCCGAGCGTCGATTGGGAAATCGACTAGTTCTTCTTTCAACGTTAAGACAATCGATTTGGACATCGATAAAGTAAAACTGGAATTCGATTTGGGAATCAATTTCAAATAAGACCGTTGTAACTAGCCGTTATGAGTAATAATTACTAAATCGATTGACATTACCAGCAACGGTAACCTAATCGATTTGGGAATCGATTTACACGTTTAAGGGTTTAAATAAGAACAGTTCTCAATCGATTTCTGCACTGCATTTCTCTAGTTTTCACTAATTTTCTCTGTTTGCTTCATCCTTCTGTCTCTGCTATTGTTTATTTGTTGCTATCTACACTCAATCTACAATCTATCTACTTCAATCCACGAGTATGGCACGAGTAAAACAAACCCAGGCACGCACTCCTTCACATTCATCATCTTCAACCAGTGAAACCCCTTCACCACCACCCACTCTAACAAAATGAGTACCCATACCTACACATAAGATACTTGCCAAAGACAAAGGCAAGGCACCCGCTCCTGTTCAAGAGAAGCCTAAAAAGCGAAAGGAACCCCCAACGGAAAAACTCATGGCTGATGCCATGAAGGTAATTTCACAAAAGAGGAAGAAGAAACCTGTTTCTTC
>NC_021164.2:27708665-27711243 GCF_000331145.2 Cicer arietinum
CTCTCTGAATTCATTTGTCTTAATCCTTTGATATGCTCATTAATTGCTTGATTTTTCATTGCTCTGATACACAATGTTTTATGATTTCAATCCCCAATGCTTATGTTCTTTAACATAGGGGGAGGAAATTTTTTTTCTGCCTTTTTGCCTTAACTGACAAAGGGGGAGAAAAATTATAACTTGCTAGTACTTGTTGCATTTATTTTGCTCTAATGACTAAGCTGTGATGACTGAATTATGAATTATTTTTAATATAATAATGATCTCTTTTTGATAAATAGCATGTGCACTGTTATGCTAAGATGCTCTGATACTTCTGATTCTATGATTTGATAATGGTACATATATGCTATGAAATGTTGTTAATATTATGTCTTGAAATGCTCAATTCAAGTTAAAATTGTATGATTGTCACTTATGCAAAAAGGGGGAGATTGTTGGACTTTAGTCCTTTGAATCCTAATTTTGACATAATTAACAAACCTACAATGTTCATACATCATATGATAAATCTAACATTTTAATTGAGCAAGATTTCAGGAACAACAATCCAATCCTACACACTTGAAACAAGTTGCTTGGAACACAAGAAATCAACAAAAGTGACTATGACGGAGTAAATCGATTGGGAAATCGATTTCATAACAAGGGTGTAAGGAAACATAACTGTTTGTGATTGTATAATCGATTAGGCAATCGACTGGCATAATTAGAAATGAAAATTGCACAAGTCAGTGGCAACCTGTTTTACAGGCTAATCGATTGGCAAATCGATTGTACACATCACAAAGTAAAACTGATTGAAACCAATCGACTGGGAAATCGATTGAACTAAATATCAGGTAAGAACTTTTCAGGCAAATACAAACAAATCGATTGGCACTTCGATTAACAACAAAATAGCTAAGTCACTGTCCTGAACACAATCGATTGGACAATCTATTGTGAAAATTTCAATCATGTTAAGTTTGGTTGCAATCGATTGGGAAATCGATTTCATAACAAGGGTGTAAGGAAACATAACTGTTTGTGATTGTATAATCGATTAGGCAATCGACTGGCACAATTAGAAATGAAAATTGCACAAGTCAGTGGCAACCTGTTTTACAGGCTAATCGATTGGCAAATCGATTGAAAGAACCTTTTTGAAATCACAGTGAACTTTGAGCTTGTGGCCAAATCGATTCTGAGTATTTGTAAATCGATTATGAGACTTAATAAAGCGATTAAGTAATCGATTGGTGTGATTTTTACTTTGAACAAAACACCTGCAATCGATTATGAAATCGATGCATATAAGTCTAAACATAATTTACTGAAAAAAGTTTGTTTAAAGAATCGATTGGCAAATCAATTGGCTTATGTAGTTTCAAGATTCAAGAAAAACAAGACCCGCGATAATCGATTGGCAAATCGATTAGACCTGTTTTATGACTTTAATGAATCGATTGGCAAATCGATTTATTAGGTGTTTTTCAGAAACTATATAAACTGTTTTTCAATCATTCTCTCATTAACACTCATAAACTCTCATTAACACAATACAACTCATTGTTAACATTCTAATATTGCTTTTTCAGATCAAAGCCAAAAAGATTATCCATAATCATTGAGAGAGCTGAAAAAGTATTCTTGAGAGAAAAGACAATGTTCTCATAATCCATCATTGAATAACCAGATTCGTGAGAAGACACATTGATTCAAGATTGAAGACTTCTTTTATTCTGTTTGAAATAAATACTTTGTAAAGAAAATGACTGCTAGAAATCCAGCTAGAAACTGGTGGCGATCTTCTTGGGTGAGAGGCCTCATCAAGAAGGAGTCGTACTTTGATTTTGTGTGAGTCTGCTGAGTGACTACAAGGATCAAGGGGTGAGCAATAGGAAAGAGATTGTGAGAGATAGATAGGTTTCGAGGAAACTGGACAATCTGTAAACAATTCACAATTCTTTCTATTGGAGAAAAAGCTGAAATCCAGTTGGATTGTCAGGACTGGATGTAGGTTGTCTCGTTGACAACTGAACCAGGATAAATCTTGGTGCATTCTATCCCTTATCTTTTTACTTTTAATTGCTAATCTTGTATGCCGCATTATAATTCCGCTGTGTATGTAATATTGCTTTAATTTGATTAAAGACTGATATATTCTGATTATTTCGAGGTCATAATAATCAACAGAGGTCATATTCCTTTTATGAGTTTACCTCTAATAAAGTCAGGCTCTGATACCAATTGTTGATTATTATGACCTCGTAATTACAAAAAATATCAGTCTTTAACAGATTAAAGCAATATAAAAAATCGAATGCGTCTAGCATACAATTAAGATCGAACATACAATCATACGATGCAAGATTTATTCAGATTCATACACAGCGGAAATATAATAGCATAGCATACAATATAAAGGTAAAAAGATAAGATAGAATGCACACCAAGGTTTATCCTGGTTCAGTTGTCAATAAGACAACCTACATCCAGTCCTGACAATCCAACTGGATTTCAGCTTTTTCTCCAATAGAAAGAATTGTGAATTGTTTACAGATTGTCCAGTTTCCTCGAAACCTATCTATCTAAC
>NC_021164.2:27711652-27712739 GCF_000331145.2 Cicer arietinum
AAATATTTGTTTCAATCGATTTGCCAATCGATTGTGTTTAAAACAGGAACTTAGCTAATTTCATGTTAATCGGAGTGCCAATCGATTTGGTAGTATTTTTCTGAAAAGTTCTTACCAATTGTTTAGTTCAATCGATTTCTCAATCGATTGATACCAAACTTAACATGATTGAAATTCTCACAATAGATTGTCCAATCGATTGTGTTTGTCACAGGTCATGTTACTTTTGAAATATTATTTAAGCAATCAATTTGCCAATCGATTAGCCTAGCAAATGATGTGCACAATCGATGTGCCAATCGATTAGCCTGTAAATCAGGTTGCCACTGACTTGCACAATTTTTATTTCTGATTGTGCCAGTCGATTGCCTAATCGATTGTGTAACCACAAACAGTATGTTTCCTTACAACCCTTTTACGAAATCGATTTACTAATCGATTTGTTCAGTAGATTTTCAACTTTTGTTGATTTCTTGAGTTCCAAGCAATTTGTCTCAAGTATGTAGGGTTGAGTTGTTGTTCCTGAAATCTTGCTCAGTTAAAATGTTAGATTTATCATATGATGTATGAACATTGTATGTTTGTTAATTATGTCAAAATTAGAGTTAAGAGGACTAAAGTCCAACAATAACATCACATGGATTCCAATAAAGGTTTGAAATATATGCCTTTAAATTTTCATTTACAAATATATGCCTTTACAATCAATGCACAAATATTTTATTGACTTATATGTTTTATTTTATAGTGCCCTCGTCAAAAGAACAACATCGACTGTGGGTACTATTTATTGAGATTCATGAAGGAGATTGTTGATAGGAATCAAACTATTATCCCAAAAACGGTACGGTATTTTCATTATTTGATTTTCATATATAAATTATGTATATATTTGATTCTAACTTATTTATGTTCAATTTTTATATTGCACAATACTTTGACAATTCCAGTCCAACATACTCTGAGAAATACCTAGTTGAATTGAAGGAAGACTGGTGTCAGTATGTGCTTGAAATGAAAATTATTTGATTTTCTGGGAAATAGCATGTTGCAAGGGATCTGAATATTATATGGTAGCTAGTTCTGT
>NC_021164.2:27712750-27719999 GCF_000331145.2 Cicer arietinum
TTGAATTGAAGGAAGACTGGTGTCAGTATGTGCTTGAAATGAAAATTATTTGATTTTCTGGGAAATAGCATGTTGCAAGGGATCTGAATATTATATGGTAGCTAGTTTTGTTCTGTGTAATAATGTTAGTTATATGTATATGAATAGGGCACAATATCTGAATATGTGTTGTTGTACAATATCTAAATTGTATATGTAGTTAAGTTATATATGTATCTTAATATGTTATGTTGTTGTGTAAATTAAGTTATATAGTTCTGTTTTTGTGTAATGATTGTGTGAACTGATTCTGAATATGTATCTGAATATGTTCTGTTTTTGTGTGAACTGATTCTGGATGAAAATGATTTTGGAAAAAAAATTAAAAGACAGCGCTTTCTAAAAAAATGCTATAAAAAACCAAAAAGCGCTTTTTAAAAATTTAATTTACAACGTTTTTAAATTAAAAAAAAATGCACCTTTTCCAGCGCTTATTTGAAAAAGCGTTGTACAATGTGCATTATAATGCATATATTGAATGCACATTTTACAGCGCTTATTTGAAAAAGCGCTGTAAAATGTGCATTATAATGCATATATTGGGTGCACATTTTACAGTGCTTATTTGAAAAAGCGCTGTAAAATGTGCATAACAAGCGCGTACAATATATCTACATTTTTATAGCGTTTTTGTATCTTTTTACAGCGCTCGTTTCTACAACGCTTTTTGTTTTGAAAAAGCGATGTAAATTGCTTAAAAAAAATGCTGTAAAATCCTATTTTTTACGTAGTGTCTTACAAATGAGTATCAACGTATATAAGACTTTTTTTTGTTTTAACTTTTTAGGCATGCATGTTTCCCAATTCCAATCTTGCCCAAATTAACTAGTGGAGAAATACATACGACACAATAGCTTTTGAGATAAGTTATTTCTTTTATTTTTATTATATAATGAATTCAAGTTATTTTATTGTGAATTATTAAATTGAATTGCTGCATTTTTTCAATCAAGTTTTTTTATTTTCTTATATCTTTTCAATTACAACTTTTCTTGTATTTTAAAATTAAAAAAAAATTATATTTTTATCTTTGCATCCAATAATTAGTATATACATTAATGGTTTTTATTTGTGGTGAAGTTCTTCTATTTATTTTTTTATTAAAGTAAAGTTCTTTTATTTGAATATTTGACTCCATTCATATGAAGGTCTAAATATGTGTCTTTCTCTAAACTCTATTCTCTCTTTTATCTAAGTTCTGATCTATTATCCTCACCTAAAATGATAAACATTTAAAAATATTTAAAATTCATCAATATTCAACTCCTTCTAGTAATAATCTAGTCACTTCAACCGTGTTTATTATTTTTCTCCTTGAACATAATCGTGACCGTGACGAAATAAATTTTAGAGGGGTTAACATACCCCCAAGTTGATGGTTGAGAGCCACTTAAGGGAACATATGACAACTAAAGTTATTCTTACTTCAGTTATTTTGAGTTTAGGGAAGAAGCTATTATGTTGGATGATTCAAGATAGATCCACGATCAACACCCACACCAGACTTCAATTTACTCTGTCTAAAATTTACACAACAACTAGAAAACTTAGCCCCTTCAGTGTAAATTTTAGTTTTCTATTTCAAAATTTTCAAAAATTAAAATCAGTTTCAGGTTTTAATTTTTAATCAATTTTAAAATTTAACTTTTAGTTGAGTTTCATCCCTCTTCAATGGATGAAGAGCTAAGAAGAAGGAGAAAAAGATTGGAACGATTTTTATTGTCAAATTGTATGTTATATTTTGCTTCAAACTTGTTATTTTAACATAATTTTATAATATTAGTATTAAATATTTTTTTTATAATTGTACGTTGGATCAACAAAAAATCAATCTAATTTAAAATATATTTATTTAAATCGAATCAGGTTTTTAAATGTTTCATCCAAACAGCTCTAAGTCCTAAATATTTTAATCTATGCATCAAGTAATTTAAAAAGAGACCGCACATCATTGAAAAATATAATGTAAAATTATTTTGTAATTTTCCTGTTCTTTGTATACACACCTGTACCTATGTAGTTTTTCAAAAGTTGTACCTATTCTATGTATACACACCACTGCCTTTGTAATTTTTCAGAAGTTGTATATGCTATTTTATTTGAGACATAGGTACCGGTAGATACTAGATATTGATACCAGTACGAAATACATCATTTTATTAAAAAACTCAAGATACAGGTACGTGGATAAAAAAAAGTATGATTTTTTTAATATAATTTAATTAAGAAAGTTAAATTGTTTAATTTATAATATAAAAATATTTAAAAAATCAGAAATTGTATTCGTTTATAACAAAAAAATAAACTCAAATACACAAAAATAATTTATAGAAGAACAGAGTATACAAGAACAACTATGGAGTACAAGAACCAGTATTTTAGTTGTACCAATGCTTCATAGGCTCTTTCTATACACTGCTGGCTTTGTAATTTTTCATTACATACATAGCAAGTCTTTATAATTTTTTTAACGATGAAGAAGCCAATTCTTCTTTTCATCGATCTTTGAATTAAAAGCTAAAGATGACTTTTAGTCGGCGGAAGATAGTTATTTATGCGCTCATTTTTTTTTTTTGTCTTCAAAGGAATAATCATTGACTTGTATTTTTTTTTGTCTTTACCGCTTTGACTTGAACTACAAATCGTCATATACATAGTATAATACTTGTTATCATTAGATTATCACTTGTTCTATTAGTAAACATAATTACTTGTTTATTAGGTGATAATATTCTTTCTGTTAATTAGTAATATTACTATCTATTTTACGGTAGCACAAATTATGAGTACGGTAGAGATAATAATACAAGTATTAATACTTGTATTATTATCTCTACCGTACTCATAATTTGTGCTACCGTAAAATAGATAGTTATTAATATAAATATTTGTTTTCTAATTTAATTTGCACACTTAGTAAATACAGTTAGAGTATAATTGTTCTTTCTTATTATTTATTTTTTTCTGTTATCATTAAAACGTCAACTAGAGTATTGTAGTTAAAACCACTTATGCACTAACAATAAACATATTGAACCACAAGCATCATTTAATACTTCATTAATCATTAACTTAAAGAAGTTTAGCTCATAATGAACTTTTGCTCAAATATGGAAATAACATAAAAACACTGAAAGTAACATTGTAGTTAAGTAATTACAAAATGAGGAATCAATATCAATATCATATATTAAAATAAACCTCAAAATATTATATTGACACATCATATTCTTATATGTCATATAATAATTTTGCCAAATCATTCAATAATATGATGTGGCACCTGTAGAAATGATTCATTTTTTATTTCTCATTCTACTAATTATTTGTTTATACCTTTATAATTCAAAAACTACCAATAAAAAATATAACTTCCATTACAAACTTGTTTTAATTGTTAATTACTTTTTTAATTCATTGCATATAAATAGATCATAATATTTTAATTACATTTTATTAATTAAAATGTAGCAACTATAAATTAACACAAAATATATAAAAACATAATAATCACATGAAAAAACAATAACCAAACTTATGCACAAACAACTCAATGAAATTTAAATTAAAATAAATAAAAAAATATTAAAACACTGACATTTAAATTAGCAAACCTTTGCAAAAAAGAAAAAAAACCAACAAAGAATATTTTTTTAAAATAAAAATCTTAAATTATATATTAAGTATTTTTAAAATAATATACAATGTGTGTTTATTTTTCTTTTATTAGTGCTCGGATTATATATTTTATTCTTTTAATACAAAGGAAGTATTTGTTTATATAGATTGTTCGTGAAAATAAAAACACTCATTTCAAAATATTAAACTTATAGATTGGATGAAGCATAAATTAGAGCATAGTTTCAATTAACGGAAAAAATAATTAAAATCAAGTAGTGATTTCTTATCATTCTCAATATTATTTCGTGTTTTTGTCGTAAAAAATAATACTTTGAGTTTATTCATTATATATAGTCTCCAAAAGGGATAATTAAATCAAAATATTTTTGATAGAAATACGTGACATAACACCTCTAGTTAAGAATTAGTTATCGAAAGTTTAAGTGGAAATGAGACATAAAACATAAAATATAAGAAATAATAGTTCTTTCAATTAGTCAAAAAAAGAATAAAAAAATAATAGTACTCAAGATAAAAAGTAAAACAAAAATAAAAATAATGATCATATAAAAACCAATGCTTACAAATATATCTCAAATCAATGAAGGCAAAGTATATATTATATTTTTTATAGGAAGAAAGTATTCTATAATGATTGAATATTTAAAACGAAACAAAATGTATATAAACAATCACTCATCTTTTTTTAATAATATTTTTAGAGTAAAAATCATTCATTTTATTAAAATCTTTTTAATTGTGTATACAAACATTAATTCATCTTTTTTTAATCATAATTTTTAGAGTAAAAATCACTCATTTTATTATAAACTTTTCAATTGTTTCCATTCTATTTATTCTTTTGTTATACAACCAATATTCTTATTGCTAAATATTATACTAGAATGTAAATAATTAGATTAGATGGGTTGTAAGTATTCCGGCCCATTAGTACTACTGTAAATTAGGGTTGTTTAATATTCTTTGTCTATATAAAGAAATTTCATTGTGTAGTTGAAACACACAGGTTATTCAATATGTCTCTCAATACTCTTTATATTCAACATGGTATTAGAGCTAACTGAGAGACAACCCTAATCGTCAACTACCTGGTAGACCCACTGTCTCCGGTGAATATTTTTTTCGGCAAACCGTGCTCTCAACTCCGGTTTCTGTAACACCCCGATTTTCAAAGCGAGGGTATATTTTTTTTTCAAAAGAAATTAAACTAAAACAGAGAAATAAATAAGGAAATGCCTTTGGATAAATAATTGAGTCATTATAATTCACAAGCAGCGGAAAAGTTTCTCCAAATGTAAATCCAAAGCATTTACACAACAACAAATGGTACATGGAACCCATTCAAATAAGATGTCAAACTGACAATATTAGTATGAGTACAGTTTTCCAAATTAAAATACTCCAACCCAAAAAGAAGGACGTCTAGTCCCTATACATCAACCTAATCTGACCATCCTACCAAAAAACTATACACCCTGAGTTATCTCCACGCGCCCCGTGAGATCCTCCTAACGTAGCTCCAGTCAAGCATTCCCATCCGTAGGGTACGAACCAGTAGGATCGTCCTGACTCTCAACTGAGGGAAAAGCCCAGATTTCCACAATAGTTGTAAAGGGTCACCAACTAAAATTAATAGATAACACATAACATTTAAGTTTTAAATGCACAAAATAACCTTTCAACTAAGCATGCACCTTAAAAGGATTTTCCATATGCTAAAAGTTCATATAATGCTTGTCAATTAAAAATGAAATCAAAATGAAGTTCTCAAATCATCAAGTAATACATAATTGACCAAAGCATTGATAAATCAATTGATTTTCGAGGTGCCACCTATCACGGGTCTGCACAATTTACAAAAAAGCGAAAACCATAAACGTACTGCCTATCACGGGCCCGTACTGTTTTTCGAGGTGCCACCTATCACGGGTCTGCACAATTTACAAAAAAGCGAAAACCATAAACGTACTGCCTATCACGGGCCCGTACTGTTTTTCGAGGTGCCACCTATCACGGGTCTGCACAATTTACAAAAAAGCGAAAACCATAAACGTACTGCCTATCACGGGCCCGTACTGTTTTTCGAGGTGCCACCTATCACGGGTCTGCACAATTTACAAAAAAGCGAAAACCATAAACGTACTGCCTATCACGGGCCCGTACTGTTTTTCGAGGTGCCACCTATCACGGGTCTGCACAATTTACAAAAAAGCGAAAACCATAAACGTACTGCCTATCACGGGCCCGTACTGTTTTTCGAGGTGCCACCTATCACGGGTCTGCACAATTTACAAAAAAGCGAAAACCATAAACGTACTGCCTATCACGGGCCCGTACTGTTTTTCGAGGTGCCACCTATCACGGGTCTGCACAATTTACAAAAAAGCGAAAACCATAAACGTACTGCCTATCACGGGCCCGTATCGTTTATCGAGGTGCCACCTATCACGGGTCTGCACGGTTTTCAAAAACGTAAATCATAAATGTACCGCCTATCACAGGCCAAAGTACTATTTATCAAGGTGCCACCTATCACGGGTCTGCACGATTTACAAAAAGCATGAAAATGCATAAGCATATACTGACTCCATCCACAACAATCGTTAAGCAAATGCAGATATTAAAAGATTCCCCATTTTTAATACTCATTTAATAAGAGATTCCCCATTCTTAATACTCATTTAACTTAAACGATTTTCCAAAACAACATTAAGTAAACAAGACATTAAGAGATTCCCCATTCTTAATACTCATTTAACTTAAACGATTTTCCAAAACAAACATTAAGTAAACAAGACATTAAGAGATTCCCCATTCTTAATACTCATTTAACTTAAACGATTTTCCAAAACAACATTAAGTAAACAAGACATTAAGAGATTCCCCATTCTTAATACTCATTTAACTTAAACGATTTTCAAAACAAACATTAAGTAAACAAGACATTAAGAGATTCCCCATTCTTAATACTCATTTAACTTAAACGATTTTCAAAACAAACATTAAGTAAACAAGACATTAAGAGATTCCCCATAAAGCCAACTCAAACATATTATCAAATTCAATTCACAAACCACACCAAAACACATCAAATTTCATCGGTATTAACTTAGAACACGTCAAATACGACGAACACAAATCAACATAACATAACACTCAAACACATCAAATTTCATTTACTCAAAATCATGCACAAATGAGTTAAATTCATTTTCCACGAAACTTCCATCAATATCGTCAAAACCTAACTCTAAAATTTTACCCACAGAACCTTAGATTCATTTTCCCTAAATCAATACATTCAACCCTAACAAATAACTTTCCACACAACTACAGATAAGTCCCTAAATGCAAGCTAAAAGTTTGGAAGGAGCCCTTACCTTAACGATAGCTTTCACGTGCGTTTCCGGTACCGCGAGTAAATCCGGTAAAAATCTTCGCTCGTAACGTCGCCTCCAAGTTGGTCCCCTAGCACCGTAGTGTGGTAGTGAGCAACTTTCTCTTATATCCCTTCGTGAAACGAAGCTTGTATCTAGATGAAACGGGAAGGTTTGTGTTTGACGGTTTT
>NC_021164.2:27720149-27747396 GCF_000331145.2 Cicer arietinum
GCGTGGTAGTGAGCAACTTTCCCTTCTATCTCTTCACGAAACGAAGCTTGGATCTAGATGAATCGGAGAGGTTTGTGTTTGACGGTTTTAAAATCTCTAACGCCGTTTTTCTTCGTTTTCGAATCAAACAAGAAGAATGAAGTTGAGTAATCTTCTCTTTCACACTCTCCAAACCTTGGGTTTCTAATCTTGAAGAAAGGAAGCAAAGAAAAACAAAAATGGAGGAAGGAGGAATCTTGAGCGTGAAGTGACAGAGGAAGAAGATGGAATTTGGTTTTTTTCTTTCCTTTCCTTTCTCTTTCTTTCCTTTCTTTTTCCTTTCTTCCTTTTTCCTTTTTATACTCTTTTCTTTTCCTTTTCCTTCCTTCTAGTTTCCTTTCTTTTTCCCTCCAAACAAACATATATATATATTAAATATAACTTAACAAATATCTCAAAATATCTAGATATTTGTTAAATTACCATTTCACCCGTAACGCATTAAATTCTCCGTAAAGGATTCACCGCACTTAATTTAATTTATTTATCGACGAGTAATTCTAAACGGGCACTATTTACTAACGACACACGTCTCTAAGGATTTTGTCACCGCTTGTTGAATATCATTACTCTGAAGTCACTCGATGGCTCTATTTCTGCATATCTTGGCACCGTTCATAGTGCACTTCATGACTTTAATGAGCTTCTCCCTCCTGTTGCAAGTAATCCAGTTGAATAGAAGAAGGATTTGGATCAACGCAACACCTTATTCATGCTTCTTGCACTCTATGGTCTACCCCAGGAGTACTCTACAACTCGTGATCAAATTTCGGGGTTTGTTACTGTTCCAGATATGTCTACTACCTCAGCGACCCTCCTTCGAGTACCAACAAAACATCCAGTTGAGCATTCTATTACTCCAGTTCCGGGTGACACTGCTGCCTTTGCATCTCAGGGACATAATCGACATCGTTCTCAAGAGGACCATCCAACTCTAAGCCTCGTCCCAAATGTGAGCATTGTAATCGGCTTGGACACAGTATTGATCGATGTTGGAAGTTGCATGGTAAGCCTTCGCCTTTGATAAATGCAACTCAGCTTGATCCTTCTGCCACTATTCAAACTACACCATCGCCACAAGGCTCCCCGACAAATTATGAAGATTTTCTCTGATGGGTTCAGAGTCATCCGAACTCTAGTTCTCCTACTTCGGTTGCACACACTGGCAACTCATTTGTTTACCTATCTCACTCATCTTCTCTCGGCCCTTGGGTTCATGATTCTGGTGCGTTTGTTCATGCTACTGGTAATAAAGGTCTCTTTTCTTCACTCTACTTTTCTGCCAATGGTACTCAACCCCGATCTCAAGGAGTTGGCACTGTCCACATTCTCCCTTCCATCTCAGTTGCATATGTTCTCTATGTACCTGGATGTCCCTTTAATTTACTTTTAGTTAGTCGATTGACTCGGTCTCATAATTGTATTATTACTTTCACTAATGATAATGTTACCTTGCAGGACCGGAATTCAGGACGGACGATTGGCGTCGGATGTGAGTCACAAGGCCTCTATTACCTTTCCACATCTTCCAAGACGTGCTCTGCCACAGAGTCCCCTCATACTATCCATGCTCAACTATGACACCCAAGTCTTACCAAATTACAAAAATTGGTGCCTTGTTTGTCTAAGTTGTCTATTTTACATTGTGAGTCGTGTCAGTTAGGGAAACACACCTGTAGTAATTTTCCTGATCGAGTCAATAAAAGAGTATCCTCTCTCTTTGCTTTAGTTCACTCTGATGTTTGGGGTCCCTCTCGTACTGTGTCTACTTTAGAGTCTATGTATTTTGTTACTTTTATTGATGATTATTCTCGCTGTACGTGGTTATTTTTAATGAAAAATAAAACTGAACTGTCTTCCATCTTTGAGCAATTTTATCAAGAAATTAAAACACAATTTGGAGTTTCCATTCGTACCTTAAGAAGTGATAATGCTCGGGAATATTTGTCCCATCAATTTCAAACTTTTATGGCTTCCAACGGTATTCTACACCAAACATCATGTCCTCATACACCTCAGTAAAACGGGATAGCCGAACGCAAAAATCAGAATCTCATTGAAACCACATGAACCTTACTTCTCCATGGCAATGTTCTGTTTCGTTTTTAGGGGGATGTAGTCTTAACGGTGTGCTACCTTATCAATCGTATGCCATCTTCTATCCCTGATGGCAGTATCCCCCATTCGGTCCTCTTTCCCCATACCCCTCTTCACCCACTACCACCTCGTGTCTCTGGGTCCACGTGTTTTGTCCATAATTTATATCCTGGTTTGGATAAGTTGTTAGCTCGGTCACTCAAGTGTGTCTTTCTCATTTATCATCGGTCCCAAAAGGGCTATCGTTTTTATTCTCCCACACTACACCGCTATGTTACATCAACCGATGTTACCTTTTTCGTGTCTGTACAATATTTTAAACCTACCCATATAGCTACTGAGCCCTATCAGGACATTAATCTCGAACCTCCTCAAGTAGTTATCCCTCTCCAACCCACTCATATTTCTATAGAACCTGTCGAGTCTACCCCCAACCTCCACGACCACTACAAACATATCAGCATCGTCACTTACCCTCTGTTGTGCCTGTTCATGTTCCCATTACAGACTCTCCTCCGATGCCACCTCTGGATCCAGCCCTGCCACCTGAGCACGACCTTCCAATTTCTCTTCGTAAGGATATTCGCACCACCCGTAATCCATCTCCTCATCATATTGATTTGTGTTATCATCGTCTTTCTCCTTTACATTACACTTGCTTGTCCTCCTTGTCTTCTGTTTCTATTCCTAAAACTACAGGTGAAGCATTATCCCACCCTGAGTGGAGGCAAACAATGCTTGATGAGATGTGTGCTCTACAAAGAAGTGGTACTTGGGAATTGGTTCCTTTACCTCATGGGAAGTCATTAGTTGGGTGTCGTTGGCTTTATACAGTGAAGGTTGGTCCTGATGGTAAGATTGATCGATTTAAGGCTCGTTTGGTAGCCAAGGGATATACTTAGATTTTTGGGTTGGATTACAGTGACACATTCTCACCTGTTGCCAAAATGGCATCTGTTAGACTATTTTTATTCATTGCAGCAATTCGACATTGGCCTCTCCATCAGCTTGACATTAAAAATGCCTTTTTGCACGGTGATCTTGAAGAAGAAGTTTATATGGAGCAACCAGGGGGAGTCTTCCACCATGGTTTGTCGACTACATCCTTTTATGGTATTAAACAGTCTCCTAGAGCTTGGTTTGGCAGATTCAGCTAGGTAGTACAAGAGTTTGGTATGATCCGCAGTGAAGCCAATCACTTTGTATTTTATCATCACTCAGCCCAAGGGTGCATCTATCTTATTGTTTATGTGGATGACAATGCTATAACTAGTAGTGATCAGCAACGCAACATCTCTCAAATAAATTTCAGACTATAGACCTTGGTAAACTCCGTTATTTTTTGGGTATTGAAGTAACCCAATCCAAGGGTGGCCTTGTAATTTCACAAAGAAAATATGCTATGGATATTTTTTGGATATTCTCACCCACTATATCATAGTCACTAGTCCTGAAATTTCCTTTGATGTTAGTGTGGTAAGTCAATTCTGAAATTCTCCTTGCCAATAACATATGGATGTTGTAATCTGGATTCTTAAATCCATCAAAAGTACACCTGGAAAAGGTCTCATTTATGAAGATAGAGGACATACTTAGATAAGTGGCTACTCAGATGCCGATTGGGCAGGCTCACCCATAGATAGGCGATCAACTTCCGGGTATTGTGTACTTGTCGAAGGAAATTTAATATCTTGGAAGAGTAAGAAACAAAATGTTGTTGCAAGATCCAACGCTGAGGCAGAATAAAGGGCTATGGCACTAGTAACATGTGAACTCATCTGGTTAAAACAGTTACTGAAAGAACTTCAATTTGAAGAGGCCAACACAATGACACTAATATTTGATAATCAAGATGCATTGCACATTTCCTCGAATCCTATTTTTCATGAGAGGATCAAACATATTGAGATTGACTGCCGTTTTGTTAGAGAAAAGATCGAATTGGGTGACATCATCACTAGCTTTGTCAATTCCAATGATCAGTTAGCAGATGTGTTTACAAAGTCATTGCGAGGTCCTAGAATTAGTTATATATGTAACAAGCTAGGAGCATTTGATTTATATGCTCCAGCTTGAGGGGGAGTATTAAATATTATATTAGAATGTAAATAGTTAAATTGGATGGGATGTAAGTATTCTGACCCATTAGTATTACTGTAAATTAAGGTTGTTTAATACTCTTTGTCTATATAAAGAAATTTTGTTGTGTAGTTGAAACACACGGGTTATTCAATATGTCTCTCAATACTCTTTATATTCAACACTTATAAACTAATAAACTTACAATTTGAAACCTTTTTTCCAATCAGGTTGATACATTTATACACCATAGATATCGCCTTCAAACTTTTAAAAAAATTTATACTGAAAGAGTATGTTATAAATTACACCCGCGCAACGTGCGGGTTATATTCTAGTTAAAGATATAAACACAAGCTTTATGCAGCAGATACGAAAGCTCCCACTTTCCTTCCTTGAACAAAAAATCTTTCGTACAAAAGCTTCAATGGTTGATCATGGTAGCAAAATGAAAATGATGGCTAGGGTTTTGATTTTTAGGTCTTATTCTCTATGTCTTTTGTTCATTGTTGGATTCCTTTTATATACATCTGACTTTCTCTCTTTGTTGTACCTCTATTTTTGTCATTTAGCTCACAAGGTATCTTTTTAGTCCAATACAATAAAAGTGGTTCAACTATTTTCCTTTTGGCATTTCCTAATAATAGGGTATCCCTGAAATTTTGAATCAACATTAGACGCATGTGAGACCCACACAATCAGTGGCAAATCTTCTTAGGAGCGCACAGAGACCAGGGCATCTCCTATTTTTATTTATTTATTTATAAATAATAAAGATACATTATTAAAATAATAGTGATAAGTTACAAAAATATCCCAAACCTTTAGGGTTTTGAGAAACTGACATCGCCACTCCGTCTCTCTCCCTCTCTTCTCTTGGACTCTCCCTATCAGTCGTAGCAGCCAGTCTTTGGCGTCACTTTTTAGTCTTGGACCTCAGACTATCTCAATCTGCTCATTATATTTTGCAGGTGCTTACTCTTTTTCATCCTCCTACTTAAGTAATTTATCTCTATAAATAGAATAAAAAAACAAATGTCAATGGTTCTCCTCAGCAATAATATTCTTTTTATTTGTAATACAATGTAAAAGAGATTATTCAATTATTATTAAATCACAACAAAGTCGCTGATATCATATTAGAAATTAGGCGATTGAATAGATAAACAAAAAATGAGGTACACATTTATTATAATTTATACTGATAAGATATAATAAAATCATACAATATATACAAATAAACTATAAATATTAAATAAACAAACTCTAAATCTCTAATTTACAACCCAACTATTACCTATTAACAAACTATAACAAAGTTAAGTTGATATATGATATGGTGTGATACTATTTGTTAATTGTGAATTCTTTTAGTTTATTTGTGAATTGTATGATAAAACTCTTTTAACATATTAGATTGTTTTAGTTAATTTGTAAATGTCTCTTTTAATCGATTATATTTTTATTTTGTATTGATGTTACGTTGAATCTTCAATAAAATAATAAATTTCAATTATAATATTTTAGTTAATATTTGTTGTCCTCTCCAATATCGACTGGTTCTCCAATATCCACTAGTTAGTGTCATAACCATCACATAAAATATTCATTGTTAGTGTATATGAATACATATTGGTAGCTACTAAACCAATTTTTGATGATTTTGGCTTTTATGTTGATTGTAAAGTTGATTCCTATATGATAAATCGAGTGAAGAAGTGGAGGAAAGATCAATATTTTGAAAAATCAAAAACTACAAAAAAAATTGAGTGTAGTCTTCATTGTTATGTACCATTCCTAAAATAATAAGAACAAAACTATTAAAAGATTGTTATCGTGATAAAGATGCATAATTTATATAAACAATTGATTCTATTAAGCATACATCCATTTTGACTAAATTTATGCTGGAAACAGTATTATTAAAACACGACACAATTTTGAATTCCTTATTTGAATAAAAAGAAAAGTAGTAACATAAATAAAGTGAATTTAGGAAAAACAATACTTACAAAGTTTGTCTCGATAACGATCACATAAAATATAAAGAAATTACTGGAAAAAATAGCACAAATTCAACTGTATATATAGTCGCTGAAAAATTTCAATTACAGTGTTACAAATTTAAATTAGCAACTCAATTATAATTTAATTTTCAGTAACGGTTTTCAAAATTAATTGTTACCTAATGGTTTATATTTTTTGAAATAATTTTATAATACATTAAGAAATTACAGTTAAAAGATAAGTTATAATATTGTAAATTTCAGTTACAATATGAATAATTATTTTTGTAAATGAAAAAGAGAAAAAATATGGATAAAATGTCATCTGAATTTAGACGATGTGAAAAAATTTATAAAACTACAAGAAAATACTTAATTGGTGGCTAAATTAAAAAAAATATTTTGTGGTTGAAAAAAACCCTCACAAATTACTAACAAAAAACTCTTACAAATACTAAAATTCAAATTGGTTCTCACCCCGAAAATAATCAACAAAATTATTGGAGAAAAATTATTTAAATTTGCGGTTGCCAATATCCTCACAACAGACTTTATTGATTGAAAATATAAGCAAGAATTTGTGGCAGCATATACCCTCACAAAAATAAGAACGGTGGAACATTGTGGGGTTTAGGCCGCAACAAAATCAGTCTATTGGAGCCTCGTGAGGGTATTGGGTTCCACAAAGGCAACATTTTCTAACGGCCGCCACAAAAGCAATATTACTATTGACATTTTTTTGGCCGCCACAAATGCCTTTTTTTTCTTCCTATATATATCACTGTGGCTCTCATTTCTACTTTCTCTCTAAATTTTCTCTCTACAAATATTTTTTTTCAACTTTTATGTTTCTCCATCTTTTCTCTCTACATTCTCTCTTGAATTTCGGTAAGTTTTCCTTTTATGTTTTGTTTTATAATATTTTTTTTAATTTATTTATTTAATAAATATTATTTAATTTTTATGTTGACGGTGGTGTTATTGTGTTGATTGCGAAGAGTTGTTTGTAAGTAATGTTGACGGTGGTGTTAGCATGTAATGTATTTTAAATATAGATTAATAGTTTATATAATTATTATTGAAAAAATTTATATGGCTATAAATTATTTTTAGAGCTTTAATATTTTATTTTAGAATGTAGAATATATTATTTTTAAAATTGATTATAATATTATTTTTACACTTTAATATTAGTAAAATTTATTAAAAAAATTACTAGTAAAATATTTAAATTGTAAAATTTATACTCAAATTAAAATGTTGATGAAGTGTTATTTTTGTTATTATAAAATTATTATGTTAGTAAAATAGAATTTATTTAATTGGATTAACATTTAGGTCATATTTGTCCTCCCTAGGCTTATTCTACTCCAATTAGGGTTTTTAACCTATCTTGTGCATCCAATAGGTCTATTTGCGTCATTGGATTAATATTTAGGTCATTTTTGTCTTCCCTAGGCTTATTCTAGTCCAATTAGGTTTTTTAACCAATCTTGTTCATCCAATAGGTTCATTTGTGGCGTTGGATTAACATTTAGGTCTTTTGTCTTCCCTAGGCCTATTATAGTCCAATTTGAATTTTTAAACAATCTTGTGCATCCAATAGATGTGTTTGTGTCATATGATTAACATTTAGGCCATTTTCGTCCTCCCTAGGCATATTCTAGTCCAATTAGGGTTTTTAACAATTCTTGTGCATCCAATAAGTTCATTTGTGTCGTTGGATTAACGTTAATGACATTTTCGTCCTCCCTAGGCTAATTCTAGTCCAATTAGGGTTTTTAACCATTCATGTGCATCCAAATGTTTGTTTGTTTCATTGGATTAACAATTAGGTCATTTTTTTCCTCCCTTGGCTTATTCTAGTCCATTTAGTGTTTTTAATCAATCTTGGGCATCCAATAGGTGTATTTGTGTCATTAGATTAATATTTAGGTCATTTTCGTCCTCCCTAGGCTTATTCTAGTCCATTTATTATTTTTAACCAATATTGGGCATCCAATAAGTTCATTTGTGTCATTGGATTAACACTTAGGTCATATTCATCCTCCCTAGGCTTATTCTAGTCCAATTTGGGATTTTAACCAATCTTGTGCATCCAATAGGTGTGTTTGTTTTATTGGATTAATCTTTAGGTCATTTTCTTCTTCCATATGCTTATTTTAGCCCAATTATGGGTTTTAACCAATGTTGTGCATCCAATAAGTTCATTTGTGTCATTGGATTAACATTTAGGTCATTTTCGTCCTCCCTAGGCATATTCTAGTCCATTTAGGATTTTTAACCAATCTTGTGCATCCAATAGGAGTGTTTGTGTCATTGTATTAACATTTAAGTCATTTTTTTCCTTCCTAAGCTTATTCTTGTTCATTTTGGAATTTTAACCAATATTGTGCATTCAATAAGTTAATTTAAGTCATTGGTTCATTTATATTGTGCATCCCATAAGTTCATTTGTGCCAATCCATGAACATTTAGGTCATATTCGTGCTCCCTAGGCTTATTTTAGTCCAATTAGGTTTTTTAACCAATCTTTGCATACAATAGGTTCATTTGTGTCGTGGGATTAACATTTAGGTCCTTCGTATTCCCTTTGCTTATTCTAGTCCTATTAGGGTTTTTAACCAATCTTGTACATCCAATAGGTGTGTTTGTGTCATAGGAATATAATTTAGACCATTTTTGTCCTCCGTAGGCTTATTCTAGTTCATTTACGGATTTTAACCATTCTTGTGGATCCAATAAGCTCATTTGTGTCATTCGAGTAACGTTTAGGTCATTTTTGTCCTCGGTTGGCTTATTCAAGCTCAATTAGGGTTTCTAACCAATCTTATGCATCCAATAGATGTGTTTGTGTCATTTGATTAACATTTAAGTCTTTTTTGTCCTCCCTAGGCTTATTCTAGTCCATTTAGGGGTTTTGTCCAATCTTGTGCATCCAATAAGTTCATTTCTTTCATTGGATTAACATCTAGGTCATTTTCGTCCTCGATAGGCTTATTCTAGTCCAATTAGAGTTTTTAACCAATCTTGTGCATCCAATACGTGTATATGTGTCATTTGTTTAAGAATTAGGTCATTTTCGTCATCCCTAACCTAATTGTAGTCCATTTAGGGTTTTTAACCAATCTTGTGCATCCAATAACTTCATTTGTGTCATTGGATTAACAATTAGGTCATATTCGTCCTCCCTAGGCTTACTCTAGTCCAATTAGGGTTTTTAACCAATCAAGTGCATCTAATAGTTGTGGTTGTTTCATTTGTTTAACATTTAAGTCATTTTCTTCCCCCTAGGCTTATTCTAGTCCAATTAGGGTTTTTAACCTATCTTGGGAATCCAATAGCTGTGTATGTGTCATTAGATTAATATTTAGTTAATTTTCTCAATCCATAGGACTTTTAACCCATCATGTGCATCCAATAGGTCTGTTTCTCCATCCCTAGGCTTATTCTAGTCCAATTAATGTTTTTAACCAACCTTCCCTTGGATTAACATTTAGGTCATATTCGTCTTCCGTTGGCTTATACTAGTTCAATTTGGGATTTTAACCAATCTTGTGCATCCAATAGGTGTGTTTGTGTTATTCTATTAATATTTAGGTCATTTTCTTCCTCCCTAGGCTTATTCTAGTCCAATTAAGCGTTTTTACCAATCTTGTGCATCCAATAAGTTCATTTGTCTCAATGGATTAGTATTTAGGTCATTTTTTTCTTCCCTAGGCTTATTCTAGTCCAATTACGGGTTTTAACCAATCTTGGACATCCAATAAGTTTATTTGTATCATTGGATTATTGTTTAAGTCATTTTCGTTCGCCCTAGGCTTAGTCTAGTCCAATTAGGGTTTTTAACCAGACAAATGCATCCAATACATGTGTTTGTGCCATTGGATTAACATTTAGGTAATTTTCATCCTCCCAAGGCTTATTCTAGTGTTTTTATAGTTTTTAACCAATCTTGTGCATCCAATAAGTTTGTTTGAGTCATTGGATTAACAATTAGGTGTTACTCGTCCTCCCTAGGCTTATTATAGTCCAATTAGGGTTTTTAACCAATCATGTGCATCCAATAGTTGTGTTTGTGTCATTGGATTAATAATTAGACCATTTTCGTCCCCCCTTAACTTATTATAGTCCAAATAGGGGTTTTAACGAATTTTGTTCATCCAATAACTTCATTTGTGTCATTGGATTAACATTTAGCTCATTTTCGTCCTCCCTTAGCTTATTCTAGTCCAATTAGGGTTTTAAACCATTCTTGTGCATTCAATAGGTGTGTTTGTGTCATTGGATAAACATTTAGTCCATTTTCACCTTCCCTAAGCTTATTCTTGTCATTTAGGGTTTTTGTCCAATTATGTGCATCCAATAAGTTCATTTCTTTCATTGGATTAACATTTAGGTCATTTTCGTCCTCGATAGGCTTATTCTAGTCCCATTAGTGTTTTTAACTAATCTTGTGCATCCAATAGGTGTGTATGTCTCATTTTTTTAACAATTAGGTCATTTTCGTCATCCCTAACCTAATTGTAGTCCATTTAGGGTTTTTAACCAATCTTGTGCATCCAATAACTTCATTTGTGTCATTGGATTAACAATTAGGTCATATTCGTCCTCCCTAGGCTTATTCTAGTCCAATTAGGGCTTTTAACCAATCATGTGCATCTAATAGTTGTTGTTGTTTCATTGGATTACCATTTAGGTCATTTTCTTCCCCCTAGGCTTATTTTATTCCAATTAGGGTTTTTAACGTATCTTGGGAATCCAATAGTTGTATATGTGTCATTGGATTAATATTTAGGTAATTTTCTCAATCCATAGAGTTATTCTAGTCCAATTAGGACTTTTAACCCATCATGTGCATCCAATAGGTGTGTTTGTGTCATTGGATTAACATTTAGGTCATTTTCGTCTTCACTAGGCTTATTCTAATCCAATTAGGGTTTTTAACAAATCCTTTCGATCCAATTTGTGTATTGGTGTCATTGGATTAATATTTAGGTCATTTTCTCCATCCCTAGGCTTATTCTAGTCCAATTAATGTTTTTAACCAGCCTTCCCTTGGATTAACATTTAGGTCATATTCGTCTTCCGTTGGCATATACTAGTTCAATTTGGGATTTTAACCAATCTTGTGCATCCAATAGGTGTGTTTGTGTTATTCTATTAATATTTAGGTCATTTTCTTCCTCCCTAGGCTTATTCTAGTCCAATTAAGCGTTTTAACCAATCTTGTGCATCCAATAAGTTCATTTGTCTCATTGGATTAGTATTTAGGTCATTTTTGTCGTTCATAGGCTTATTCTAGTCCAATTAAGGGTTTTAACCAATCTTGGGCATCCAATAAGTTTATTTGTATCATTGGATTATTGTTTAAGTAATTTTCGTCCGCCCTAGGCTTAGTCTAGTCCAATTAGGGTTTTTAACCAGACAAATGCATCCAAAACATGTGTTTATGCCATTGGATTAACATTTAGGTAATTTTCATCCTCCCAAGGCTTATTCTAGTGTTTTTATAGTTTTTAACCAATCTTGTGCATCCAATAAGTTTGTTTGAGTCATTGGATTAAAAATTAGGTGTTACTCGTCCTCCCTAGGCTTATTATAGTCCAATTAGGGTTTTTAACCAATCATGTGCATCCAATAGTTGTGTTTGTGTCATTGGATTAATATTTAGACCATTTTCGTCCCCCCTCTACTTATTATAGTCCAAATAGGGGTTTTAACGAATTTTGTTCATCCAATAACTTCATTTGTGTCATTGGATTAACATTTAGCTCATTTTCGTCCTCCCATAGCTTATTCTAGTCCAATTAGGGTTTTAAACCATTCTTGTGCATTCAATAGGTGTGTTTGTGTCATTGGATAAACATTTAGTACATTTTCGACTTCCCTAAGCTTATTCTTGTCATTTAGGGTTTTTGTCTAATCTTGTGCATCTAATAAGTTCATTTCTTTCATTGGATTAACATTTATGTCATTTTCGTCCTCGATAGGCTTATTCTAGTCCAATTAGTGTTTTTAACCAATCTTGTGCATCCAATAGGTGTGTATGTGTCATTTATTTAACAATTAGGTCATTTTCGTCATCCCTAACCTAATTGTAGTCCATTTAGGGTTTTTAACCAATCTTGTGCATCCAAGAACTTCATTTGTGTCATTGGATTAACAATTAGGTCATATTCGTCCTCCCTAGGCTTATTCTAGTCCAATTAGGGGTTTTAACCAATCATGTGCATCTAATAGTTGTGGTTGTTTAATTGGAGTAACATTTAGGTCATTTTCTTCCCCCTAGGCTTATTCTAGTCCAATTAGGGTTTTTAACGTATCTTGGGAATCCAATAGTTGTATATGTGTCATTGGATTAATATTTAGGTAATTTTCTCAATCCATAGGGTCATTCTAGTCCAATTAGGACTTTTAACCCATCATGTGCATCCAATAGGTGTGTTTGTGTCATTGGATTAACATTTAGGTCATTTTCGTCTTCCCTAGGCTTATTCTAGTCCGATTAGGGTTTTTAACAAATCTTGTGCATCCAATTTGTGTATTTGTGTCATTGGATTAATATTTAGGTCATTTTCTCCATCCTTAGGCCTATTCTAGTCCAATTAATGTTTTTAACCAACCTTCCCTTGGATTAACATTTAGGTCATATTCGTCTTCCGTTGGCTTATACTAGTTCAATTTGGGATTTTAACCAATCTTGTGCATTTAATAGGTGTGTTTGTGTTATTCTATTAATATTTAGGTCATTTTCTTCCTCCCGAGGCTTATTCTAGTCCAGTTAAGCGTTTTAACCAATCTTGTGCATCCAATAAGTTTATTTGAGTCATTGGATTAACAATTAGGTGTTACTCGTCCTCCCTAGGCTTATTATAGTCCAATTAGGGTTTTTAACCAATCATGTGCATCCAATAGTTGTGTTTGTGTCATTGGATGAATATTTAGACCATTTTCGTCTTCCCTTAACTTATTCTAGTCCAAATAGGGGTTTTAACCAATTTTGTTCATCCAATAATTTCATTTGTGTCATTGGATTAACATTTAGCTCATTTTCGTCCTCCATAAGCTTATTCTAGTCCAATTAGGGTTTTAAACCATTCTTGTGCATTCAATAGGTGTGTTTGTGTCATTGGATAAACATTTAGTCCATTTTCGACTTCCCTAAGCTTATTCTTGTCATTTAGGGTTTTTGTCCAATCTTGTGCCTCTATTAAATTCATTAATGTTATTGGATTAACATTTTGGTCATTTTCCTCTTCCCTTGGCTTATTCTACTCCAATTAGGGTTTTTAACTAATCTTGTGCATCCAATACGCGTGTTTGTGTCATTGGATTAACATTTAGGTAATATTCGTCCTCCATAGGCTTATTCTTGTCCAATCAAGGTTTTTAACCAATCATGTGCATCCAATAGTTGTGTTTGTGTCATTGGATAAACATTTAGGTCATTTTTGTCCTCCCTAGGCTTGTTTTAGTCCCATTGGGGTTTTTAACCAATCTTGTGCATCCAATAAGTGTATTTGTGTCATTGGATTAATATTGACGTCATTTACGTCATGCATAGGCTTATTTTAGTGCAATTAGGGTTTTTAACCAACCTGGTCAATCCAATAGGTATGTTTGTGTCATTGGAATAACATTTAGCTCATTTTCATCCTCGCTAAGCTTATTCTAGTCTATTTAGTGTTTTTAACAGATTTTGGGCACCCAATAAGTTCATTTGTGTCATTGGATTAAAATTTAGTCCAATTTAGGATTTTAACCAATCTTGTGCATCCAATATGTGTGTTTGTGTTATTGGATTAATATTTAGGTCATTTTCTTCTTCCCTAGGCTTATTCTAGTCCAATTATGGGTTTTAACTAATGTTGTGCATCCAATAAGTTCATTTGTATCATTGGATTAACATTTAAGTTATTTTCGTCCTCCCTAGGCATATTCTTGTCCAATTAGGATTTATAACCAATCTTGTGCATCCAATAGGTGTGTTTGTGTTGTTGGATTAACATTTAAGTCATTTTCTTACTTCCTAAGCTTATTCTAGTCCATTTAGTATTTTTACCCAATATTGTGCATTCAATAAGTTAATGTGTGTTATTGTATTAACATCTTGGTCTTCCCTAGGCTAATTCTTGTCCAATTAGATTTGTTAACCAATCTTGTGCATCCAATAGGTTCATTTATATTGTGCATCCAATAAGTTCATTTGTGTCATTCCATGAACATTTAGGTCATATTCGTCCTCCCTAGGCTTATTTATATTTTGCATCCAAAAGGTTCATTTGTGTCGTTGTATTAACATTTAGGTTCTTCGTCTTCCCTAGGCGTATTCTAGTCCAATTAGGGTTTTTAACCAATCTTGTGCATCCAGTAGGTATGTTTGTGTCATTGGATAAAAATTTAGGCCATTTTTGTCCTCCCTTGGCTTATTCTAGTCCATTTACGTTTTTTAATCAATCTTGTGAATCCAATAAGTTCATTTGTGTCATTGTATTAACGTTTAGGTCATTTTTATCCTCCCTAGGCTTATTCAAGTTTAATCAGGTTTTTTAACCAATCTTATGCATCCAATAGGTGTGTTTGTGTCATTTGTTTAACATTTAGGTCATTTTCGTCCTCCCTAGGCTAATTCTAGTCCATTTAGGGTTTTTAACCAATCTTGTGCATCCAATAGGTTCATTTGTATCATTGGATTAACAATTAGGTCATATTCGTCCTCCCTAGGCTTATTCTAGTCCAATTAGGATTTTTAACCAATCATGTTCATAGAATAGTTGTGTTTGTGTCATTGGATTGACATTTAAGTCATTTTCGTCCTCCCTAAGCTTATTCTAGAACAATTAGGGATTTTAACCTATCTTGGGCATCCAATAGCTGTATATGTGTCATTGGTTTAATATTTAGGTAATTTTCTCCATCCCTAGGGTTATTCTAGTCCAATTGTGGTTGTTAACCAATCATGTGTATCCAATAGGTGTGTTTGTGTCATTGGATTAACATTTAGGTCATTTTCGTCTTCCCTAGTCTTATTCTAGTCCAGATAGTGTTTTTAACCAACCTTGTGCATCCAGTAAGTTCATTTGTGTCATTGGATTAACATTTAGGTCATATTCATCTTCCCTTTGCTTACACTAGTCCAATTTGGGATTTTAACCAATCTTGTACAACCAATAGGTGTGTTTGTGTTATTGGATTATTAGTTAGGTCATTTTCTTCCTCCCTAGGCTTATTCTAGTCCAATTAAGTGTTTTAACCAATCTTGTTCATCCAATAAGTTCATTTGTGTTTTTGGATTTACATTTATGACATTTTTGTGTCATTGGATTACATTTAAGTCATTTTCGTCCTCCCTAGGCTTATCCGTGTCCAATTAGGGTTTTTCAACTAATCTTTTGCATCCAGTAGGTTCATTTGTGTCGTTGGATTAACATTTAGGTCTTTCATCTTTACAAGGCTTATTTTAGTCTAATTAGGGTTTTTAACCAATTTTGTGCATCCAATAGGTGTGTTTGTGTCATTGGATTAACAATTAGGCGACTTTTCGTCCTCCCTTGGCTTTTTCTAGCCCATTAAGAGTTTTTAACCAATCTTGTACATCCAATAAGTTCATTTGTGTCATTGGATTAACGTTTAAGTCATTTTTGTTCTCCCTAAGCTTACTCTTGTCCAATTAGTGTTTTTAACCAATCTTATGCATCAAATACATGTGTTTGTGTCATTCGATTAACATTTAGGTCATTTTCGTCCTCCCAAGGTTTATTCTAGTCTTTTTATGGTTTTTAACCAATCTTATGCATCCAATAAGTTCAATCTTAGTCCAATTCGGGTTTTTACCAATTTTGTGCATCAAATAGGCGTATTTGTGTCATTGGATTAATATTTAGGTTATTTTCTGCCTCCCTAGTCTTATTCAAGTCCAATTAGGGTTTTTAACCATCCTTGTGCGTCCAATAGGCGTGTTTGTGTCATTGGATTAACATTTAGGCCATTTTCGTCCTCCCTCTGCTTATTCTAGTCCATTTAGCCTTTTTAACCAATCTTGTGCATCCAATAAGTTCATTTGTGTCTTTGGATGAACATTAAGGTCATATTCGTCCTCCATAGGCTTTTTCTAGTCAAATTAGGGTTTTTAACCAACCTTGTCAAACCATTAGGTGTGCTTATGTCATTAGATTAACATTTAACTCATTTTCGTCCTCCATAAGCTTATTCTAGTCAATTTTGCGTTTTGAACCAATCTTGTGCATCCAATAAGGTCATTTGTTTCATTGGATTGACATTTAGGTCATATTCGTCTTCCCTGGGCTTATTCTAGTCCAATTTGGGATTTTAACCAATCTTGTGCATCCAATAGGTGTTTTTGCGTCACTGGATTAATATTTAGATCATGTTCTCCCTCCCTAGTCTTATTCTAGTCCAATTAGGGTTTTTAACCAACCTTGTGCATCCAATAGGCGTGTTTGTGTCATTTGATTAACATTTAGGTCATATTTGTCCTCCGTAGGCTTATTCTAGTCCAATTACTGTTTTTAACCAACCTTGTCAAACCAATAAGCGTGTTTGTGTCATTGGATTAACATTTAACTCATTTTCGTCCTCCATAAGCTTATTCTAGTCAATTTTGCGTTTTTAACCAATCTTGTGCATCCAATAAGGTCATTTGTGTCATTGGATTGACATTTAGGTCATATTCGTCTTCCCTGGGCTTATTCTAGTCCAATTTGGGAGTTTAACCAATCTTGTGCATCCAATAGGAGTTTTTGTGTCATTGGATTAATATTTAGGTCATTTTCTCCCTCCTTAGTCTTATTCTAGTCCAGTTAGGGTTTTTAACCAACCTTGTGAATCAAATAGGCGTGTTTGTGTTACTAGATTAACATTTAGGCCCTTTTCGTTCTCTCTAGGCTTATTCTAGTCCATTTATAATTTTTAACCAATCTTGTGCATCCAATAAGTTCATTTGTGTCATTGGATTAACATTTCGGTCATATTCGTTCTCCCTAGGCGTATTCTAGTCCAATTACGGTTTTTGACCATTCTTGTGCATCCGATAGGTGTGTTTGTGTGATTTGATTAACATTTAGGTCATATTCGTCATCCTTGAGCTTATTCTTGTTCATTTACGATTTTTGTTTAATCTTTTGCTTCCAATAAGTTACTATGTGTCATTGGATTAACATTTAGGTCATTTTTGTCCTCCCTAGGCTTATTATAGTCCAAATAATGGTTTTAACCAATCTTGTGCATCCAATACGTGTGTTTGTGTCATTGGATTATCATTTATGTCATTTTCTTCCTCCCTAGTCTTATTCTAGTCTATTTAGGATTTTTAACCAATCTTGTGCATCGAATACTTGTGTTTATGGTATTGGATTAATATTTAGGTCATTTTTGTCCTCCCTAGGCTTATTCTAGTCCAACTAGGGTTTTTAACCTATATTGTGCAACCAACAGGTGTGTTTGGGTCATTGGATTAACACTTAGGCCATTTTCGTCCTCCCTAGGCTTATTTTTAACCAATCTTTTAACCATTTAGCATTTAGACCATTGGATTAACATTAATGTCATATTCGTCCTCCCTAGACTTATTCCAGTACGATTAGGGTTTTTAACCAATATTTTGCATCCAAGAGGTGTGTTTGTGTCAGTGGATTAATATTTAGGCCTCTTTCGTGTTCCCTAGGCTTATTCTAGTGCAGTTAGGGATTTTAACCATTCTTGGGCATCCAATAGGTGTGTTTGTATCGTTGGATTAATATTTAGGTCACTTTCTCCCTCCCTAGGCTTATTCTAGTCGAATTAGGGTTTTTAATAAACCTTGTGCATCCAATAGGCGTGTTTTTGTCATTGTATTAACATTTAGGCCATTTTCGTCCTCCCTAGGCTTATTTTAGGCCGTTTACCATTTTTAACCAATCTTGTGCATCCAATAAGTTCATTTGTGTCACTAGATTAACATTAAGGTCATATTCGTCATCCCTAGGCTTATTCTAGTCAAATTTAGGGTTTTTAACCAACCTTGTCAAATCAATAGGTGTGTTTGTATCATTGGATTTAACTCATTTTCGTCCTCCCTAAGCTTATTCTAGTCTATTTTGCGTTTTTAACCAATATTGTGCAATCAATAGGTTCATTTGTGTCATTGGATTAACATTCAGGTCATATATGTCCTCCCTAGAGTTATTCTAGTCTTATTAGGGTTTGTAACCAATCTTTTGCATCCAATAGGTGTGTTTGTGTCATTGTATTAATATTTACATCATTTTTGTCTTCCCTAGGCTTATTCTAGTCCAATTAGGGGTTTTAACCAATCTTGTGCATCCAATATGTGTGTTTGTGTCATTGGATTAATATTTAGTTCATTTTTGTTATCCTTAAGCTTATTCTACATCATTTAGGTTTTTTTATCCAATCTTGTGCATCCAATAAGTTCATTTGTGTTATTAAATTAACATTTAGGTCATTTTCGTCCATCCCAAGACTTATTCTAGTCCATTTAGGGGTTTTAACCATTCTTGTGCATCTAATACATGTCTTTGTGTCATTGGATTAAGATTTAGGTCATTTTCGACCTCCCTAGGCTTATTCTAGTCCATTTAGGGTTTTTAACCAATCGTGTGCATCCAATAAGTTCATTTGTGTCATTGGATTAACATTTAGGTAATATTCGTTCTCCATAGGCTTATTCTACTCCAATTACGGTTTTTAACCATTCATGTGCATCCAATAGTTGTGTTTGTGACATTGGAGTAACATTTAGGTCATTTTCGTCGTCCCTAGGATTATTCTAGTCCAATTAGGGTTTTTAACCAATTTTGTGCATCCAATAGGTGTATTTGTGTTATTGGATTAATATTTAGGTCATTTTCGTCCTCCCTAGGCTTATTCTAGTCCAATTTGGGTTTTTAACTAACCTTGTTAAACCAATAAATTTGTTTGTGTCCCTGGATTAACATTTAGCTCCTTTTCGTCTTCACTATGCTTATTCTAGTCTATTAAGCGTTTTTACCCACTCTTGTGCATCCAATAAGTTCATTTTTGTTATTGGATTAACATTTAGGTCATATTCATCTTCCGTTGGCTGATTCTAGTCCAATTTGGGATTTTAATTATTCTTTTGCATCCAATAGGTGTGTTTGTGTAATTTTTAGGTCATTTTCTTCCTCCCTCAGCTTATTCTTGTCCAATTAAGGGTTTTAACCAATCTTGTGTATCGAATAAGTTCATTTGTGTCATTGGATTAACATTTAGGTCATTTTTGTCCTACTTAGGAATATTATAGTCCAGTTAGGGTTTTTAACCAATCTTGTGCATTCAATAGGTTCATTTGTGTCGTTGGATTAACCTTTAGGTCTTTCAACTTCCCTAGGCTTATTCTAGTTCAACTAGGGTTTTTAACCAATCATGTAACTCCAATAGGTGTGTTTGTGTCGTTGGATTAACATTGAGGCAATTTTTCGTCAAATTAGGGTTTTTAACGAACCTTGTGTATCCAATATGTGTGCTTTTGTATTATTGGATTAATATTTAGGTCATGTCCTCCCTCCCTAGACTTATTCGAGTCCAATTAGTATTTTTAACCTACCTTGTGCATCCAATAGTTGTGTTTGTATTATTGGATTAACATTTGGCCCTTTTCGTCCTCCCTAAGCTTATTCTAGTCCATTTAGCATTTTTAACCAATCTTGTGCATCCAATAAGTTCAATTGTTTCATTGGATTAACATTTAGGTCATATTCGTACTCCCTAGGGTTATTATAGTCCAATTAGGGTTTTTAACCAATCATGTGCATCCAATAGGTGTGTTTGTGTCTTTGGATTAATATTTAGGTCATTTTCGTCCTTCCTAGGCTTATTCTAGTCCGATTAGGGTTTTTAACCTACCTTGTGCATCGAATAGGTGTGTTTATGTCATTGGATTAACATGTAGGACATTTTCGTTCTCCTTAAGCTTATTCTAGACCATTTAGAATTTTTAATCAATCTTGGGCATCCAATAAGTTCTTTTGTGTCATTGGATTAACTTTAAGGTCATATTCGTCCTCCCTAGGCTTATTCTAGTCCAATTACTGTTTTTAACCTACCTTGTGCATCCAATAGGTGTGTTTGTGCCATTGGATTAAAATTTAGGCCATTTTCGTCCTCCCTAAGATTATTCTAGACCATTTAGCTTTTTTAACCAATCTTGTGCATCCAAGAAGTTCATTTGTGATATCAGATTAACATTTAGGTCATTTTCATCCTCCCTATGCTTATTCTAGTCCAATTAGGGTTTTTAACCAATCATGTGCATCCAATAGGTGTGTTAGTGTCATTGGATTAATATTTAGGTCATTTTTGTCTTCCCTAGGCTTATTCTAGTCCAATTAAGGTTTTTAAACAATCTTGTGCATCCAATAGGTGTGTTTTTGTCATTGGATAAATATTTATTTAAATTTCGTTATCCTTAAGTTTATTCTACGTCGTTTAGGGTTTTTTTTCAATCTTGTACATCCAATAAGTTCATTTGTGTGATCGGATGAACATTTTGGTCATTTTCGTCCTCCCTATGCTTATTCTAGTGCAATTATGGTTTTTAACCAATCTTGTGCATCCAATATGTGTGTTTGGGTCATTGGATTAACATTTAGGTCATTTTCGTCCTCCCTAGGCTTATTAAAGTCTATTTAGGGTTTTTAACCAATCTTGTGCATTCAATAAGTTCATTTGTGTCATTGGAATTACATTTAGGTTATATTCGTCCTCCCTAGGTTTATTCTAGTCCAATTAGGGTTTTTAACCTTTCATGTGCATCCAAATGTTGTGTTTGTGTCATTGGATTAAAATTTAGGTCAGATTCGTCCTCCCCAGCTTATTCTAGTCCAATAAGGGTTTTTAACCAATCTTGTGCATCCAAAGGTGAATTTGTGTCATTGGAATAATATTTAGGTAATTTTCTCCCTCCCTAGGGTTGTTCTAGTCCATTTTCTGTTTTTAACCAATCATGTGCATCCAATAGGTGTGTTAGTGTCGTTGGATTAACATTTAGTTCATTTTCGTCCTCCCTAGGCTTATTCTTGTCCAAATAAGCTTTTTAGCCCATCTTGTACATCCAATAAGTTTATTTAGATCATTGGATTAATATTTAGGTCATTTTTGTCTTCCCTAGGCTTATTCTAGTCCAATTAGGGTTTTTAACCAATATTGTGCATGCAATAGGTGTGTTTTTGACATTGGATTAACATTTAGTTCATTTTCGTCATCCATAAGCTTATTCTATGTCATTTAGAGTTTTGTATCATTGGATTAACATTTAGGTCATTTTCATCCTTCCTAGGCTTATTCTAGTCTATATAGGGTTTTTAACCAATCTTGTGCATTCATTAAGTTCATTTGTGTAATTGGATTAACATTTAGGTAATATTCGTCCTCCATAGGCTTATTCTAGTCCAATTAGGGTTTTTAATCATTCATGTAAATCCAAATGTTGCGTTTGTGTCATTGGATTAATATTTATGTCATTTTCGTCCTCCCTAGGCTTATTCTAGTCTATTTAGGGTTTTTAACCTATCTTTTGCATCAAATATGTGTGTTTGTGTCATTGGATTAATATTTAGGTCATTTTCGTCTTCCCTACGCTAATTCTACTCCAATTATGATTTTTAACCAATATTGTGCTACTAATAGGTGTATTTGTGTCATTGGATTAATATTTAGCTAATTTTCTCCCTCCCTAGGGTTATTCTAGTCCAATTAGTGTTTTTAACCAATCCTGTGCAACCAATAGGTGTGTTTGTGTCATTGGATTATCATTTAGGTTATTTTCGTCCTCCATAGGCTTATTCTAGTCCAATTAGGGTTTTAACCAATCTTGTGCATGCATTAGGTGTGTTTGTGTCATTGGATTACTATTTAGGACATTTTTGTCTTCCCTAGGCTTATTCTAGTCCAATTACGGTTTTTACCCCTTCTTGTGCATCCAATAGGTGTGTTTGTCTTATTGTATTAATATTTAGGTCATTTTTGTCTTTCCTAGGCTTATTCTAGTTCAATTCGGGTTTTTAACCAATCTTGTGAATCTAATAGGAGTGTTTTTGTCATTCGATTAACATTTAGTTCATATTTGTCATCCTTAAGCTTATTCAATGTCATTTTGGGTTTTTGTTATTGGATTAAAATTTAGGTCATTTTCGTCCTCCCTATGCTTATTCTAGTCCAATTAGGGTTTTTAACCAATCTTGTGCATCCAATACGTGTGTTTGTGTCATTGGATTAACATTTAGCTCATTTTTGTCCTCCTTAGGCTTATACTAGTCCATTAAGGGTTTTTAACCAATCTTGTGCATTCAATAAGTTCATTTGTGACATTGGATAACATATAGGTAATATTCGTGCTCCCTAGGCTTATTCTAGAACAATTAGGGTTTTTAACCATTCAAGTGCATCCAAATGTTGTGTTTGTGTCATTGGATTTACATTTAGGTCATTTTCGTCGCCCTTTGGCTTATTCTAGTCCAATTAGGATTTACATTTAGGTAATTTTCGTCCTCCCTATGTTGTGTTTGTGCATCCAAATGTTGTGTTTGTGTATTTGTGTCATAAGATTAATATTTTTGTCATTTTCGTCATCCCTAGGCTTATTGTAGTCCAATTAGGGTTTTTAACAAAACTTGTCAAACCAATAGTTGTATTTGTGTCATTGGATTAACAATTAGCATATTTTCTCCCTCCCTAATCCTATTCTAGTCTATTTAGCGTTTTTAAACAAGCTTGTGCATCCAATAAGGTAATTTGGGTCAATGGATTAACATTTAGGTCATATCCATCTTCCATTGGCTTATTCTAGTCCAATTTGGGATTTTAACAAATCTTGTGCATCCAATAGGTGTGTTTGTGTGACTGGATTAAAATTTAGGTCATTTTCTTTCTCCCTAGGCTTATTCTAGTGCAATTAAGGGTTTTAACCAATATGGTGTATCCAATAAGTTCATTTCAGTCATTGGATTAATAGTTAGGTCATATTCGTGTTGCCTAGGCTTATTCTATTCAAATTAGGGTTTTTAACCAATATTGTGCATCCAATAGGTGTATTTGTTTCATTGGATTAATATTTAGGTAATTTTCTCCCTCCCTAAGGTTATTCTAGTCCAATTAGGGTTTTTGACCAATAGTCGTGTTTGTGTGATTGGATTAATATTTAGGCCACTTTCGTCCTCCCTAGGCTTATTCTAGTCCATTTAGCGGTTTTAACCAATCTTTTTCATCCAATAATTTCATTTATGTCATTGGATTAACATTTATTTCATTTTCGTCCTCCCTAGGTTTATTCTAGTCCAATTAGGGTTTTTAACCAACCTTGTGCATCCAATAGGCGTGTATGTGTCATTGGATTAACATTTAGGCCTTTTGCATCCTCCCTAAGCTTATTCTAGTCCTTTTAGCATTTTTAACCAATCTTGTGAGTCAAATAAATTCATTTGTGTCATTGGATTAACATTTAGGTCATATTCGTCCTCCTTAGGATTATTCTAGTCCAATTAGAGTTTTTAACCAATCTTGTGAATCCTATAGGTGTGTTTGTGTCATCGGATTAATATTTTGGTCATTTTTGTCTTCCCTAGGTTTATTCTATTTCAATTAAGGGTTTTAACCAATCTTGTGCAATTAATAAGTTCATTTGTGTCATTGGATTAACATTTAGGTCATATTCGTCCTCCTTAGGCTTATTCTAGTCCAATTAGAGTTTTTAACCAATCTTGTGAATCCTTTAGGTGTGTTTGTGTCATCGGATTAATATTTAGGTCATTTTTGTCTTCCCTAGGTTTATTCTATTTCAATTAAGGGTTTTAACCAATCTTGTGCAATTAATAAGTTTATTTGTGTCATTAGATTAACATTTAGGTCATTTACGTCGTCCCTAGGCTTATTCTAGTCCAATTTGTGTTTTTAAACATTTTTGTGCATCCAATAGATGTGTTTTAGTCATTGGATTAACATTTAGGTCATATTCCTCATTCTTGAGTTTATTCTTGTCAATTTTGGATTTTTGTCCAATCTAGTTCATCCAATAAGTTACTTTGTGTCATTGGATTAACATTTAGGTCATTTTCGTCCTCCCTAGGCTTATTATAGTCCAATTAGGGTTTTTAACCAATCGTGTGCATCCAATAAGTTCATTTGTGTCATTGGATTAACATTTAGGTCATTTTTGTCCTCCCTAGGCTTATTCTAGTCCAATTAAAGTTTTTAATCATTCTTGTGCGTCCAATAAGTGTATTTGTGTCATTTGATTAATATTTAGGTCATTTTCTCCCTCCCTAGGCTTATTCTAGTCCAATTAGGGTTTTTAACCAATCTTGGGCATCCAATAAGTTCATTTGAGTCATTCGATTAACATTTAGGTCATTTCCGTCCTCCCTAGGCTTATTCTAGTCTAATTAGGGTTTTTAACCAATCTTGTGCATCCAATAAGTGTATTTGTGTCATTGGATTAATATTTAGGTCATTTTCTCCCTCCCTAGGCTTATTCTAGTCCAATTAGGATTTTTAACTAGTCATGTGCCTCCAATAGATGTGTTTGTGTCATTGGATTAACAGTTAGGCCATTTTCGTCCTTCTTAAGCTTATTCTATTCCGTTTAGGATTTTTGACCAATCTTGTTCGTCCAATAAGTACATTTGTGCATTGGATTAACATTTAGGTCATATTCATCCTCCCTAGGCTTATTCTACTCCAATTAGAGTTTTTAAGCAATCTTGTGTATCCAATAGGTGTGTTTGTGTCAGTGGATTAATATTTATGTCATTTTTGTCTTCCCTAGGCTTATTCTAGTCCAATTTTGGGTTTTAGTCAATCTTGTGCATCCAATAAGTTCATTTGTGTCATTGGATTAACATTTAGGAAATTTGTGTCCTCCCTAGGCTTATTCTAGTCCAATTAGGGTTTTTAACCATTCTTGTGCATCCAATAGATTTGTTTGTGTCATTGGATTATTATTTATGTCATTTAGGGATTTTTAACCGATCTTGTGTCATTGGTTTTAGTCATGTTACATTGGATTATTATTATTCTAGTCCAATCTTGTGCATTCAATAAGTTACATTGTGTCATTGGATTAACATTTAGGTGATTTTCGTCCTCCCTAGGCTCATTATAGTGCAATTAATGTTTTTAACCAATCTTGTGCATCCAATACGTGTGTTTGTGTCATTGGATTATCATTTATATCATTTTCGTCCTCACTAGGCTTATTCTAGTCCATTTAAGGTTTTTAACCAATCTTCTGCATCAAATACGTGTGTCGGTTTCATTGGATTAATATTTAGGTCATTTTCGTCCTCCCTTGGCTTATTCTAGTACAATTAGGGTTTTTAACCAATAAAGTGCAACCAATTGGTGTGTTTATGTCCATGGATTAACATTTAGGTCATTTTCGTCCTCCCTTGGCTTATTCTAGTTCAATTAGGGGTTTTACCCAATCTTGTGCATCCAATAGGTGTATTTGTGTCATTAGATTAATATTTAGGTCATTTTCGTCCTCCGTAGGCTTATTCTAGTCCATTTATTGTTTTTAACCAATCTTGTGCACCCAATATGTTCATTTGTGTCATAGGATTTTTATTAAGGTCATTTTTCTTCCTCCCTGGGCTTATTCTAGTCCAATTAGGGCTTTTAACCAATCTTATGCATCCAATACGTGTGTTTGTGTCATTCGATTAACATTTAGGTCATTTTTGTCATCCCTAGGCTTATTCTAGTGTTGTTAGGGTTTTTAACCAATCTTGTGCATCCAATAAGTTCATTTGAGTCATTGGATTAACATTTAGGTCATATTCGTCCTCCCTAGGCTTACTCTAGTCCAATTAGGGTTTTTAGTCAATCATGTGTTGATTATTATGACCTCGAAATAATCAGAATATATCAGTCTTTAACAAATTAAAGCAATATAGAAAATCGAATATGTCTAGCATACAATTAAGATCGAACATACAGTCATACGATGCAAGATTTATTCAGATTCATACACACAACGAAATTATAATGCGGCATACAAGATTAACAATTAAAAGTAAAAGGATAAGGGATAGAATGCACCAAGGTTTATCCTGGTTCAGTTGTCAATAAGACAACCTACATCCAGTCCTGACAATCCAACTGGATTTCAGCTTTTTCTCCAATAGAAAGAATTGTGAATTGTTTACAGATTGTCCAGTTTCCTCGAAACCTATCTATCTAACACAATCTCTTTCCTATTGCTTAACCCCTTGATCCTTGTAGTCACTCGGCAGACTCACAAAATCAAGTACGGCTCCTTCTTGATGAGGCCTCTCACCTAAGAAGATCGCCACCAGTTTCTAGCTGGATTTTTCGCAGTCGTTTCTTTACAAAGTATTTGTTTCAAACAAAATAAAAGAAGTACAAAAAGTGTCTTCAATCTTGATCAATGTATCTCTCACGAATCTGGTTATTCAATGATTGTTTATGAGAACATTGTCTTTTCTCTCAAGAATACTTTTTCAGCTCTCTCAATGATTATGGATAATCTTTTTGGTCTTGATCTGAAAAAGCAATATCAGAATGTTAACAATATGTTCTTAAGAGTTCTTCAGTGTTCTGAAGTATATTCAAAATGTTTTTCATGTGTTATTGAGAGAATGATTGAAAATAGTTTATATAGTTTCTGAAAAACAACTAATAAATCGATTTACCAATCGATTCATTAAAGTGATAAAACAGGCCTAATCGATTTGCCAATCGATTATCACGAGTCTTGTTTTTCTTGAATCTTGAAACTACACAAACCAATCGATTGGCAATCGATTCTTTTAAAAATCTCTTTTCAGTAAATTATGTTCAGACTTATATGAATCGATTGCATAATCGATTGCATGTGTTTTGTTCCAATAAAAAACACACCAATCGATTATCTAATCGATTTACTAAGTCTCATAATCGATTTACAAATACTCAGAATCGATTTGGCCACAAGCTGAGTTCACTGTGATTTCAAAAAATATTTCCTTCAATCGATTTGCCAATCGATT
>NC_021164.2:27748164-27750353 GCF_000331145.2 Cicer arietinum
CAATTTTCATTTCTAATTGTGCCAGTCGATTGCCTAATCGATTATACAATCACAAACAGTTATGTTTCCTTACACCCTTTTTATGAAATCGATTTCCCAATCGATTTACTCAGTGAATATTCAACTTTTGTTGATTTCTTGAGTTCCAAGCAATTTCTTGAGTTTCAATCAGTTTTATCATATGATGTATGAACATTGTATGTTTGTTAATTATGTCAAAATTAGGATTCAAAGGACTAAAGTCCAACAAATGTGCATCCAATAGTTGTGTCTGTGACATTTGATTAAATTTAGGTCATTTTCATCCTCCCTAGGCTTATTCTAGTCCAATTAGGGTTTTTAACCAATCTTGTGCATCCAATAGGTGTATTTGTGTCATTGAATTAATATTTAGGTCATTTTGTCCCTCCCTAGGCGTATTCAAGTCCAACTTGGGTTTTTAACCAATCATGTGCCTCCAATAGATGTGTTTCTGTCATTGGATTAACATTTAGGTCATTTTCGTCCTCTCTAGGGTTATTCTAGTCCAATTAGGGTTTTTAACCAATCTTGTGCATTCAATAGGTGTGTTTGTGTCATTGGATTAACATTTAGGTCATTTTCGTCCTCTCTAGGGTTATTCTAGTCCAATTAGGGTTTTTAACCAATCTTGTGCATTCAATAGGTGTGTTTGTGTCATTGGATTAACATTTAGGTCATTTTCGTCCTCTCTAGGGTTATTCTAGTCCAATTAGGGTTTTAACAAATCTTGTGCTTTCAATAGGTGTATTTGTGTCATTGGATTAATATTTAAGTCATTTTCTCCCTCCCTAGGCTTATTCTAGTCCAATTAGGGTTTTTAACCAATCATGTGCATCCAATAGTTGTGTTTGTGTCATTGGATTAATATTTAGGCCACTTTTGTCCTACCTAGACTTATTCTAGCCCTTTTGGGGTTTTAACCAATCATGTTCATCCAATAATTTCATCTGTGTCATTGGATTAACATTTAGGTCATTTTCATCCTTCCTAGGCTTATGGTTGTCCAATTAGGATTTTTAACCAATCTTGTGCATTCAATAGGTGTGTTTGTGTCATTGGATTAACATTTAGTTCATTTTCGTCATCCCTAAACTTATTCTAGTCCAATTCTGGTTTTTAACCAATATTGTGCATCCAATAGGTGTGTTCGTTATCCCTAAGCCTATTCTACGTCATTTAGGGTTTTTGCCCAATCTTGTGCATCTATTAAGTTCATTTGATTTATTGGATTAACATTTAGGTAATTTTCACCTTCCATAGGATTATTCTAGGCCAAATAGGGTTTTTAACTAATTGTAACACCCCGATTTTCAAAGCGAGGGTGTATTTTTTTTTCAAAAGAAATTAAACTAAAACAGAGAAATAAATAAGGAAATGCCTTTGGATAAATAATTGAGTCATTATAATTTACAAGCAGCAGAAAAGTTTCTCCAAATATAAATCCAAAACATTTACACAACAACAAATGGTACATGGAACCCACTCAAATAAGATGTCAAACTGACAATATTAGTATGTGTACAATTTTCCAAATTAAAATACTCCAACCCAAAAAGAAGGACGTCTAGTCCCTATACATCAACCTAATCTGATCATCCTACCAAAAAACTATACATCCTGAGTGATCTCCAAGCGCCCCGTGAGATCCTCCTAACGTAGCTTCAGTCAAGCATTCCCATCCGTAGGGTACGAACTGGTAAGATCGTCCTGGCTCTCATCTGAGGGCAAAGCCCATATTTCCACAATAGTTGTAAAGGGTCACCAACCGAAATTAACAGTTAACACATAACATTTAAATTTTTAAATGCACAAAATAACCTTTCAACTAAGCATGCACCTTAAAAGGATTTTCCATATGCTAAAAGTTCACATAATGCTTGCCAATTAAAAATGAAATCAAAATAAAGTTCTCAATCCATCAAGTAATACATAACTAACCAAGACCTTGATAAATCAATGAGCAATCTGTTATCTAACTCAAAATAAGAATTTCTACTAAGCCAATCGATTGGGCAATCGATTTCCTGAAGGTTTTTAGTGAAATTTGAACTCTGGGCTTAATTCAATCGATTGGGCAATCAATTGACAGCATATCTCAGCCCCTGACTTAATGCCAATCGATTTCCAAATCGATTTTTGCTGAATTCCTGCATGGCCAAATCGATTTC
>NC_021164.2:27750420-27751611 GCF_000331145.2 Cicer arietinum
TAGCATGCACCTTAAAAGGGTTTTCCATATGCTAAAAGTTCATATAACACTTGCCAAATAAAAATGAAATCAAAACAAAGTTCTCAATCGATCAAGTAATACATAACTAACCAAGACATTGATAAATCAATTGAGCAATCTGTTATCTAACTCAAAATAAGAATTTCTACTAAGCCAATCGATTTCCAAATCGATTTCCTGAAGGTTTTTAGTGAAATTTGAATTCTGGGCTTAATTCAATCGATTGGGCAATCGATTGACAGGATAGCTGAGCCCCTGACTTAATGCCAATCGATTGGGCAATCCATTGACAACATATCTCAACCCCTGACTTAATGCCAATCGATTTCCAAATCGATTTCCGTCAGTTTTGCCGAATTCCTGCATGGCCAAATCGATTGGGAAATCGATTTCCCTGCTTATCCTTCCAAGAATACATAAACTAACCCAATCACATTCATACATAACTCTAAAACTTAACACTTAGCAAATCCCACACAATCGCCACGACGAATTGGTTTTCGAAATAGTTTTACAATCCGTCGCACTCACACACGATAATCAATACATAACACTTAGCAATTCCAACACAATTACCACGATAATTCCTATTCAAACCACTCAATCCTAAACTTGATTCAAACACGACTCGTGTGCCAAGCACCCTAATGCAATGCGTATATACCAAAATGCATGGACTCGGAATTCCAAACCAAAACCCTCCTCGAAGGGCCGTAAATCGTAATTGTACCGCCCATCGCAGGCCAAAGTACCAATTACCGAGGTACCACCTATCATGGATCTGTACGATTTACTAAAAAGCGTAAACAATAAACGTACTGCCTATCACGGGCCCGTATCGTTTACCGAGGTGCCACCTATCACGGGTCTGCACGGTTTACTAAAATAACGTAAATTGTAAATGTACCGCCTATCACAGGCCAAAGTACTATTTACCAAGGTGCCACCTATCACGGGTCTGCACAATTTACAAAAAAGCGAAAACCATAAACGTACTGCCTATCACGGGCCCGTATCATTTACCGAGGTGCCACCTATCACGGGTCTGCACAATTTACAAAAAAGCGAAAACCATAAACGTACTGCCTATCACGGGCCCGTATCATTTACCGAGGTGCCACCTATCACGGGTCTGCACAATTTACAAAAAAACCGAAAACCATAAACGTA
>NC_021164.2:27752033-27753136 GCF_000331145.2 Cicer arietinum
TTAAATTCTCCGTAAAGGATTTATCGCAGTTAAATTCAATTTATTTATCGACGAGAAATTCTAATTGGCATCGAAATATCTTTTTGATTATAAAACTCCAAAATATTATTAACTTTGGCTTAAAAGCCTCCGAGCCAAAATCCAAAATACACCAAAAATACATAAATGGTACTTTAAAATTATGGGTCTTACATTACTCCCCCCCTAAAATTAGTTTCGTCCTCGAAACTATGCATCGATAAATAACTCTGGGTGTTGTTCTCTCATCTTGCTCTCTAGTTCCCAAGTCGCATCTCCAGTAATTGGGTTCCAGATCACCTTGACCAACGAAACATCCTTGGTCCTCAACCGCTTAATCTTCCTGTCATCAATTCTCACGGGTGGTACTTCGAACGACAGGTTATCCTTTAGCTGGATTGTGTCTGGTTCGATCACGTGAGATGGATCTGCGAGATATTTCCTCAACTGTGACACATGAAACACGTCATGAATATTGGACAGTATCGGAGGGAATGCAATCCGATAAGCAACTGGCCCAATTCGTGCAGAAATCTGATATGGTCCAATGAATTTCGGAGTCAACTTCTTCGATTTCAAGGCTCTACCTACTCCAGTAGTGGGTGTGACTCTCAGAAATACATGGTCACCCTGTTCGAATTCTAAAAGTTTGCGACGCTTGTCCGCGTAACTCTTCTAACGATCTTGTGAAGTCTTCATTTTCTCCTTGATCTTATTTACCTTAGCTGTAGTCTGTTGCACCATCTCTGGTCCGGCAATCATATTTTCACCGTCCTTATACCAACACAAGGGCGTTTGACACTTGCGCCCATATAAAGCCTCATATGGTGCCATTCCAACACTTGCGTAGAAGCTATTGTTCCCCTATCATCTAATACACATGCCCTCAACAGATCTTCCAAGGAATGATCCGTCTTTTCGGTCTGTCCGTCCGTTTGTGGATGGTAAGCTGAACTCAATCGTAGTTTCGTTCCAAATGCTTCGTGCAATGCTCCCCAAAAATGTGATGTGAACTTCGGATCACGGTCTGATACAATACTCGATGGCACCCGATGTAACCTCACAATTTCAGCAATGTAGATCTC
>NC_021164.2:27753305-27755609 GCF_000331145.2 Cicer arietinum
TTAGCTGATCTACCTTATAGGTGGTCTTTACTGGCAAAAAGTGAGCGGATTTAGTCAGTCGATCTACTATCACCCATATAGAATTATTCTTTCTCCTTGTTTTTGGCAATCCAGTTATAAAATCCATGGAAATGTTGTCCCACTTCCATTCAGGTATATCTAAAGGTTGCAACATCCCAGCAGGTCGCTGATGCTCCGCCTTCGCTTTCTGACAAGTTAGACAAGTTGATACATACTCCGCTACATGTTTCTTCATTCCTGGCCACCAATAATGCTGTCTCAAATCCTGATACATCTTTGTTGCTCCAGGATGAATACTCAACTTGCTCTTATGAGCCTCTTCTAAGATTGTTTTCCTCATATCTGTAATTCCCGGTACACAAATCCTACCATTACATCGCAAAATATTATCTGATCCAATCTTGAACTCAATCGTCTTCCCTTGCACTATTAGGTTCCTCTTTTCTTGTATTAAGACGTCATCTTGAGAACTTGCAATGTCTTCAAGTAGTCCACTCGAAATCTTAATCATTCCGAATTTCAAAATTCCCAGAGCAAACTCTACGTTCAAGTGTAGGTCTCTAAAATCTTCCCACAACTCTTGTTGTCTGGCCATAATTGTTGAAGACACCGATACACTTCTTCTGCTCAACGCATCAGCCACTACATTGGCCTTCCCAGGGTGGTACTGCAACGTGAAATCAAAATCTTTGAGAGTCTCCATCCATCGTCTCTGGCGCATGTTCAACTCCTTCTGATCGAACAAATATTTCAAACTTTTATGGTCACTGAACACAGTGAACGTGCACCCATATAAATAGTGCCTCCAGATCTTCAATGCAAAAACAACCGCAGCAAGCTCCAAATCATGAGTAGGATAGTTTCTCTCATGGATCTTCAATTGTCTTGAGGCATAAGCCACAGCTTTCTTGTGTTGCATCAGAACACATCCCAACCCTTGGTGAGATGCATCACAATAAACTTCATAAGGTTCTTCTGATTGCGGTAATACTAATATTGGTGAGGTCGTCAATTTTCTCTTTAGTAATTTAAAATTTTCCTCACACTTCTCCGTCCATGCGAACGGTTGATCTTTTTTGGTAAGTTGTGTCAATGGAGCCACAATCTTAGCAAAACCTTCAATAAACCTCCTTCAATCTTAGCCGGATCTACAGCGATTCCTTCCTTGGTTATCACATGTCCCAAGAAATTCACTTTCTCTAGCCAAAATTCACACTTCGACAGATTGGCGTACAATCGCTTCTCGCGTAAAATCTCAAGAACTTGTCGCAAATGTTCTCCATGCTCTTCTTCGGTCCTTGAATAAATCAATATATCATCAATGAATACCACCACGAATTTATCAAGGAACGAATTAAAGATTCTGTTCATGTAGTCCATGAAAATTGCCGGTGCATTGGTAACTCCGAACGGCATAACCAGGTATTCATAATGTCCGTAGCGGGTTCTGAAAGCTGTTTTCTGAATGTCTCCTTCCCTCACTCGGATTTGATGGTAACCCGACTTCAAGTCAATCTTCGAAAATATCGCGGCCCCTCTCAATTGATCCATTAAATCATCGATGCGTGGCAAGGGATAACGATTCTTAATAGTTGCCTTATTAAGCTGTCTATAATCCACACATAAGCGCGAGCTTCCGTCCTTCTTCTTAACTAGCAAAACTGGAGCTCCCCATGGTGATACACTTGGTCTAATGAATTTCCTCTCCAACAAGTCTTCAATTTGGCTTTTGAGCTCATTTAATTCCAATGGCGACATTCGATATGGTGCCATTGAAATAGGTCCCGTTCCTGGGTGTAAGTCAATGAAGAATTCCACTTCTTTTACGGGTGGCAATCCTGGAATTTCCGTTGGAAATACATCCCGGTACTCATTGACAAGCATCACATCTTCTATGTTCACATTTATCTTTGCCTCCGCATTAGCCAGAGACAAAAATTCATGAGTCCCTTCACTTAGCGACACTCGGAGTTTGTTAGCGTCTAGATATTTAACAACTCCTGGTTCGGGGAAAAGAACCAATTTACGAGCGCAATCCAAGATCACGTAATGGTAAGACATCCAATCCATACCAAGGATGACCTCGAGTGATTGTAGTGGTAAACAAATCAGATTAACCAAGAAATCCCTATTCCGAATAGTCATTTGACAATGTAAACATGCAGAATTTACTGTTAAAGTCTTAGCAGGTGTGGAAACAACCAAATCAAAAGGTAAAGCAGACACAGATAACTTCAAGCGATTCACACAATCCATAGCAATGAAGGAATGGGTTGCCCCCGA
>NC_021164.2:27755816-27757252 GCF_000331145.2 Cicer arietinum
GGAGCCGTGCAATCCTTTGCCATGTGTCCTGGCTTCTGACAATTGTAGCAGGTGAGAGTATTAGGGGTACAAGCGTTAGCATAATGTCCCTCTTCCCCACATCGGAAACATCGAACCACTCGTCCCAGTTGCCTCCCAAAATTCTGGTTCCCTGGGCGATTCTGTCCACCGTTGTTAGTTCGTGGTCGATCATAAGGTTTAGCAACTTGCTTTCCCTTGTTCTGATAATTCACCCGACTAGGGCTTCCCGAATTAAAATTCCCTCCTCGGCTAGCCCTCTTATTCTTCATATCCTTAACTTCCCTACATTTTTCCACAAGAACTTGGAAACATTGAATTCCCAAGGGCAAGACCGAGTCCTGAATCTCGTACTTTAGCCCTTCTTGGAAACGATGACACATGAATGGTTCATCAATCTCTTCACGGAAGAACCTGAAGTGTCTCGATAGCGATTCAAACTTAGCGGCATATTCACCGACGGTCATGTTCCCCTAATGCAGTTTCAGGAAATCATCACCCAGTTTAGTCCTGGTACTCATCGGGAAGTATTTGTCTAAAAACTTCCTTTTGAATGATTCCCAGTTCACCTCCTCGTGAGCTGATCTCATCAACAATCTTGCATCCTCCACCAGTACTCCGCATCCCCTAGTAGCATATAAGTGGCATAGTTGACCTTCACTCCCGCCTGACAGTTAATCATTTCGAAGATCTTCTCCACTTCCTGGATCCATTGATCCGCCTTCTCGGAATTCTCATCCCCCTTAAACTTGAGAGGATTGTAACGACCAAAGTCCTCTAATCCTCTTGACTCTACAGCACGGATCTCTCTTCCCCTCTTTTCAAGATCGCGTTGAGTCTTGGCAGCAGTCTGTGCAGCAACAGAAGCAGCCATGTTATTCATAGCCTCCGCCATTTGATCATCCCTATTAGCATTGGCTCTCGGAGCGTCATTCCTTCTTGGCGGCATGGTTTCCTATAAAACCATCATCAAGTAGAGTCTTAACACTACTTCAAATAATTCCAAAACTAGCTTCCGACCACGTTAACACGTAATAATTATAGCGGACCTGACAACTCAACCCCCTAAACCGACGCATGATCAGATAATAACTCCCAACTTATAGGTTGACCTACAATCTATAACCAAGGTTCCACAGCCCCCAAAGAAAACCAAACCAACGCTCTGATACCACAATGTAACACCCCGATTTTCAAAGCGAGGGTGCATTTTTTTTTCAAAAAGAAATTAAACCAAAACAAAGAAATAAATAAGGAAATGCCTTTGGATAAATAATTGAGTCATTATAATTTACAAGTAGCGGAAAAGTTTCTCCAAATATAAATCCAAAACATTTACACAACAACAAATGGTACATGGAACCCACTCAAATAAGATGTCAAACTGACAATATTAGTATAAGTACAATTTTCCAAAT
>NC_021164.2:27757287-27794492 GCF_000331145.2 Cicer arietinum
CAAAAAACTATACACCCTGAGTGATCTCCACGCGCCCCGTGAGATCCTCCTAACGTAGCTCCAGTCAAGCATTCCCATCTGTAGGGTACGAACCGGTAAGATCGTCCTGGCTCTCATCTAAGGGCAAAGCCCAGATTTCCACAATAGTTGTAAAGGGTCACCAACCGAAATTAACAATTAACACATAACATTTAAGTTTTTAAATGCACAAAATAACCTTTCAACTAAGCATGCACCTTAAAAGGATTTTCCATATGCTAAAAGTTCATATAACACATGCCAAATAACAATGAAATCAAAATAAGGTTCTCAATCCATCAAGTAATACATAACTAACCAAGACATTGATAAATCAATGAGCAATCTGTTATCTAACTCAAAATAAGAATTTCTACTAAGCCGATCACAGGCCAAAGTACTATTTATCAAGGTGCCACCTATCACGGGTCTGCACGATTTACAAAAAGGATGAAAATGCATGAACATATACCGACTTCATTCACAACAGACGTTAAACCATAAACGTACTGCCTATCACGGGCCCGTACCGTTTATCGAGGTGCCACCTATCACGGGTCTGCACGATTTACAAAAAGCATGAAAATGCATGAGCATATACTGACTCCATCCACAACAGTCGTTAAGCAAATGCAGATATTAAAAAGCGTAAACCATAAACGTACTGCCTATCACGGGCCCGTATCGTTTATCGAGGTGCCACCTATCACGGGTCTGCACGATTTACAAAAAGGATGAAAATGCATGGACATATACCGACTTCATTCACAACAGACGTTAAACCATAAACGTACTGCCTATCACGGGCCCGTATCGTTTATCGAGGTGCCACCTATCACGGGTCTGCACGGTTTTCAAAAACGTAAATCATAAATGTACCGCCTATCACAGGCCAAAGTACTATTTATCAAGGTGCCACCTATCACGGGTCTGCACGATTTACAAAAAGGATGAAAATGCATGAACATATACCGACTTCATTCACAACAGACGTTAAACCATAAACGTACTGCCTATCACGGGCCCGTATCGTTTATCGAGGTGCCACCTATCACGGGTCTGCACGATTTACAAAAAGCATGAAAATGCATGAGCATATACTGACTCCATCCACAACAATCGTTAAGCAAATGCAGATATTAAAAGATTCCCCATTTTTAATACTCGTTAAACTCTAATGGTTTTCAATTTTCACAACAAAACCAACTCAAAACATTTTATCAAATTCAATTCACAACAAAACGAATATTAAGTAAACAAGACATTAAGAGATTCCCCATTCTTAATACTCATTTAACTTAAACGATTTTCAAATCCACACAAAAGAAACTCAAACATATTAAAAGATTCCCCATTTTTAATACTCGTTTAACTCTAATGGTTTTCAAATTCCACAGCAAAGCCAACTCAAACATATTATCAAATTCAATTCACAATCCACACCAAAACAAATCAAATTTCATCGGTATTAACTTAGAACACGTCAAATACGACGGACACAAACCAACATAACATAACACTCAAACACATCAAATTTCATTTACTCATAATCATACACAAATGAGTTAATTTAATTTTCCAAGAAACATCCATCAATATCGTCAAAACCTAACTCTAAGATTTTACCCACAGAACCTTAGATTCATTTTCCTTAAATCAATACATTCAACCCTAACAAATTCATTTCCACACAACTACAGATAAGTCCCTAAATGCAAACTAAAAGTTCGGAAGGAGCCCTTACCTTAACGTTAGCTTTAACGTGCGTTTCTGGTACCGTGAGTAAAACCGATAAAATCTCCACTCGCAATGTTGCTTCCAAAGTTAGTCCACTAGCACCGTAGTGTGGTGGTGAGCAACTTTCCCTTCTATCCCTTCGCGAAATGAAGCTTAGATCTAGATGAAACGGGGAGGTTTGTGTTTAACGGTTTTGAAATCCCTAACACCGTTTTTCTTCGTTTTCGAATCAACGAGGAAGTATGAAGCTGAGAAATCTTCTCTCTCACACTCACCAAACCTTGGGTTTCTAATCTTGAAGAAAGGAAGCAAAGAAAAACGAAAATGGAGGAGGGAGGAATTTGCGCGTGAAGTGACAGAGGAAGAAGATGGAAATTTGGTTTTTTCTTTCCTTTCTCTTTCTTTCCTTTCTTTTTCTTTTCTTCCTTTTCCCTTTTTATACTCTTTTCTTTTCCTTTTCCTTCCTTCTAATTTCCTTTCTTTTTCCCTCCAAACAAACATATATATATATTAAATATAACTTAACAAATATCTCAAAATATCTAAATTTTGTTAAATTACCATTTCTCCCGTAACACATTAAATTCTCCGTAAAGGATTCACCACACTTAATTTAATTTATTTATTGACGAATAATTCTAAACGACGTCAAAATATCTTTTTGATCATATAAACTCCAAAATATTATTAACTTTGGCTAAAAAACCTCCGAGCCAAAATCCAAAATACACAAAAATACATAAAGTATACTTTAAAATTATGGGTCTTACATTACTACCCCCCTAAAATTAGTTTCGTCCTCGAAACTATGCGTCAATAAATAACTCTGGGTGTTGTTCTCTCATCTTGCTCTCCAGTTCCCAAGTCGCATCTCCAGTAATTGGGTTCCAAATTACCTTGACCAATGAAACATCCTTGGTCCTCAATCGCTTAATCTTCCTGTCATCAATTCTTACACTAATCTTGTACATCCAATAAGTGTATTTGTGTCATTGGATTATCATTTAGGTCATTTTCATACCCCCATTGGCTTAATCTAGTCCATATAGGGTTTTTAAGCAATCATTTGCATCCAATAGTTGTGTTTGTGACATTGGATTAACATTTATGTAATTTTCGTCCTCCCCAGGCTTATTCTTGTCCCATTAGGATTTTAAAAAAATCTTGTGCATCCAATAAGTGTATTTTTGTCATTGGAATAATATTTAGGTCATTTTCGCCCTCCCTAGGCGTATTCTAGTCCAATTAGGGTTTTTAACCAACCTTGTCAAACCAATAGGTGTGTTTGTGTCATTGGATTAACCAATCTTGTGCATCTAATAGGTGTAGTTGTATCATTGGATTAATATTTAGGTCATATTCTAGTCCATTTAGCATTTTTAACCAATCTTGTGCATCCAATAAGTTCATTTGTGTCATTGGATTAACATTTAGGTCATCTTCGTCCTCCCTAGGGTTATTCTAGTCCAATTAAGGTTTTTAACCAATCTTGTGCATCCAATAGGTGTGTTTGTGTCATTTTTGTCTACCCTATGCTTATTCTAGTCCAAATAAGGGTTTTAACCAATCTTGTGCATCCAATAAGTTCATTTGTGTCATTGGATTAACATTTAGGTCATTTTTGTCCTCCCTAGGTTTATTCTAGACCAATTATGTTTTTTAACCATTCTTCGGCACCCAATAGGTATGTTTGTGTCATTGGATTAACATTTTGGTCATATTCGTCCATTTAGGATTTTTGTCCAATCTTGTGCATCCAATAAGTTACTTTGTGTCATTGGATTAACATTTTGGTCATTTTGGTCCTCCATAGGCTTATTATAGTCCAATTTTGGTCCTCCAATACGTGTGTTTGTGTCATTGAATTATCATTTATGTCGTTTTCATCCTACCTAGGCTTATTCTAGTCTTTTAAGGTTTTTAACTAATCTTATGCATCAAATATGTCTGTTTGTGTCATTGGATTAATATTTAGGTCATTTTCGTCCTCCCTAGGCTTATTCTAGTCCAATTATGGTTTTTAACCAACCTTGTGCATCCAACAGGCGTGTTTGTATCACTGGATTAACATTTAGGCCATTTTCGTCCTCCCTAAGCTTATTCTAGTCCATTTAGCTTTTTTAACCAATCATTAGCATCCAATAAGTTCATTTGTGTTATTGGATTTACATTTAGGTCAGTTTCATCCTCCCTAGGCTTAATCTAGTCCGATTAGTGTTTTTAACGATTCTTGTGCATCCAATATGTGTGTTTGTGTCAATGAATTAACATTTAGGTAATATTCGTCTTCCCTAGGCTTATTCTAGTCCAATTAGGGTTTTTAACCAATCATGTGCATCCAATAGTTATGTTTGTGTCATTGGATTAGCACCTTGGTCATTTTCGTCCTCTCTATGCTTATTCAAGTCCAATTAGGGTTTTTATCATATCTTGTGCATCCAATAGGTGTATTTGTTTCATTGGATTAATATTTCAATCATTTTCGTCGTCCCTAGGCTTACTCTAGTCCAGTTAGGGTTTTTCACCATTCTTGTGCATCCAATAGGTGTGTTTGTGTCATTGGATTAACATTTACATAATTTTCGTCATCCCTAAGCATATACTAGTCCAATTAGGGTTTTTAACCAATCTTGTACATCCAGTGGGTGTGTTTGTGTCATTGGATTATCATTTAGTTCATTTTTGTCATCCCTAAGCTTATTCTACGTCACTTAGGGTTTTCGTCCAATCTTGTGTTATTGGATTTACATTTTGGTCATTTTTCGTCCCCCTTGGCTTATTCTAGTCCAATTAGGGATTTTATCCAATCTTGTGTATCCAATAGGTTTAATTGTGTGATTGGGTTAATATTTAGGTCATTTTTGACTTCCCTAGTGTTATTCTAGCCCAATTAGGATTTTTAACCAATCTTGTGCATCCAATAGGTGTGTTTGTGTCATTGGATTAACATTTAGGCCATTTTCGTCCTCCCTAGGCTTATTCTAGTCCATTAAGGGTTTTTAACCAATCTTTTGCATCAAATAAGTTCATTTGTGTCATTGGATTAACGTTTTAGTCATTTTCGTCCTCACTAGGCTTATTCTAGTCCAATTAGGGTCTTTAACCAATCTTGTGCATCCAATAGGTGTGTTTGTGTCATTGGATTAGCATTTAGGCCATTTTCGTCCTCCCTAGGCTTATTCTAGTCCATTAAGGGTTTTTAACCAATCTTGTGCATCCAATAAGTTCATTTGTGCATTGGATTAACGTTTAGGTCCTTTTCGTCATCACTATGCTTATTCTAGTCCAATTAGGGTCTTTAACCAATCTTGTGCATCCATTAGGTGTGTTTGTGTCATTGGATTAGCGTTTAGTTAATTTTCGTCATCCCTAAGCTTATTCTACGTCATTTAAGGTTTTTGTCCAATGTTGTGCATCCAATATGTTCATTTGTGTTATTGGATTAACATTAAGGCAATATTATTCCCCCCTAGGCTTATTCTAGTCCAATTTTGGTTTTTAACCAATCATGTGCATTGAATAGTTGTGTGTTTGTGTCATTGGATTAACATTTAGGTCATTTTCGTCCTCCTTATGCTTATTATAGTCCAATTAGGGTTTTTAACAAATTTTGTGCATCCAATAGGTGTATTTGTCTCATTGGATTAACATTTAGGTCATTTTCTCCCTCCCTAAGCTTATTCTAGTCGAGTTAGGGTTTTTAACCAACCTTGTGCATCCAATAGGTGTGTTTGTGTCATTGGATTAAAATTTAGGTCATTACGGTCTTCCCGAGGCTTATTCTATTCCAATTAGGGTTTGTAACACATCTTGTGCATCCAATAGGTATATTAGTTTCTTTTCGTCATCCCTAAGCTTATTCTACGTCATTCAGAGTTTTTGTTGAATCTTGTGCATCCAATAAGTTCATTTGTGTTATTGGATTAACATTTAGGTCATTTTCGTTCTGCATAGGCTTATTCTAGTCTAATTAGGGTTTTTAACCAATCTTGTGCATCCAATAAGTTCATTTGTGTTATTGGATTAACATTTAGGTCATTTTCGTTCTGCATAGGCTTATTCTAGTCTAATTAGGGTTTTTAACCAATGTTGTGCATCCAATATGTGTGTTTGTATCATTGGATTAACATTTAGTTCATTTTCGTCATCCTTAGGTTTATTCTAGTTCATTTACGATTTTTAAGCAATTTTGTGCATCCAATTGGTGTATTTGTGTCATTTGATTAATATTTAGGTCATTTTCGTCCTCTCTAGGCTAATTCTAGTCCAATTAGGGTTTTTAACCAACCTTCCCTTGGATTAACATTTAGGTCATATTCGTCTTCCATTGCCTTATACTACTTCAATTTGGGATTTTAACCAATCTTGTGAATCCAATAGGTGTTTTGTGTTATTCTATTAATATTTAGGTCATTTTCATCCTCCCTAGGCTTATTCTAGTCCAATTAGGGTTTTTAACCAACCTTGTGCAACCAATAGGTGTGTTTGTGTCATTGGATTAACATTTAGGTCATTTTCGTCCTCCCTAATCATATTCTAGTCCATTTACCGTTTTTAATTAATCTTATGCATCCAATATGTTCATTTGTGTCAATGGATTAATATTTAGGTGATGGTCGTCTTCACTAGGCATATTTTAGTCATATTAGGGTTTTTAACCAATCTTGTGAATCCAATAGCTGTGTTTGTGTCACTAGATTACTATTTAGTCAATTTTCGTCCTCCGTCGACTTATTCTTGTTCAATATGCGCTTTTAACCAATCTTATGCATTCAATATGTTCAATTAGGATTTTTAACCAATCTTGTGCATTCAATAGGTGTGTTTGTGTCATTGGATTAACATTTATGTTATTTTCCTCCTCCCTAGGCTTATTCTTGTCCATTTAGGGTGTTTGTCCAATCTTGTGCATCCAAAAAGTTCATTTGTGTCATTGGATTTACATTTAGGTTATTTTCGTCCTTCCTAGGCTTATTCTAGTCCAATTTTGGTTTTTAACCAATCTTGTTCATCCAATTCGAATGTTTGTGTCAATAGATTAACATTTAGGTCATTTTCGTCCTCGCTACGCTTTTTCTTTTGCATTTAGGTTTTTTGTCCAATGTTGTGCATCCAAAAAGTTCTTTTGTGTCATTGGATTAAAATTTAAGTCATTTTTGTCCTCCCTAGGCTTCTTCTAGTCCAATTAGGGTTTTTAAACAATCTTGTGCAATCCAATACGTGTGGTTGTATCATTGGATTCACATTTAGGTCATTTTCGTCCTCCCTAGGCGTATTCTAGTCCATTTAGGTTTTTAACCAATCTTTTGCATCCAATAAGTTCATTTGTGTCTTTTGATTAGTTTTTAAGTCATATTCGTCCTCCCTAGGCTTATTCTAGTCCATAGAGGTTTTTTAATCAATCATGAGCATTCAACATTTGTGTTTGGGTCATTGGATTAACATTTAGGTCATATTCATATTCCTTAGGCTTACTCTACAACAATTTGGGATTTTAACCAATCTTGTGCATCCAATAGGTGTGTTTGTGTTATTGGATAAATCTTTAGGTCATTTCTTCCTCCCTAGGCTTATTCTAGTCCAATTATGGGTTTTAACAATTCTTATGCATCCAATAAGTTCATTTGTTTCATTGGAGTAACATTTAGGTCATTTGTGTCATCGGATTAAAATTTAAGTTATTTTTGTCCTCCATAGGCTTATTCTAGTCCATTTTGGGTTTTTAACCAATCTTGTGCAATGAATAAGTTAATTTGTGGCATTGGATTATCATTTAGGTCATCTTTGTCCTCCCTAGGCTTATTCTTATCCAATTTTGGTTTTTAACCAATCATGTGAATCCAATAGTTGTGATTGTGTCATTGGATTAACATTTAGGTCATTTTTATCCTCCCTAAGCTTATTCTAGTCCAATTAGGGTTTTTAACCAATCTTGTGCATCCAATAGGTGTTATTTTGTCATTGGATTAATATGTAGGTCATTTTCGTCCTCCCTAGTCTTATACTGGTCCAATTAGGGGTTTTAAGTAATCTTGTGCATCCAAGAGGTGTTTTTGTGTCATTGGATTAATATTTAAGTCCAATTAGGGTTTTTAACCAATCTTGTGCATCCAATAGTTGTGTTTGCGTCACTAGATAACTATTTACTCAATTTTCGTCGCCCGTCGGCTTGTTCTAGTCCAATTAGGGGTTTTAACCAAACTTTTGCATTCAATAAGTTCATTTGTTTCATTGGATTAACAATTAGGTCATTTTTGTCCTCCCTAGGCTTATTCTAGTCCATTTAGGGTTTTTACCCAATCTTGTGAATCCAATAAGTTCATTTGTGTCTTTAGATTTACATTTAGGTCATTTTCGTCCTCCCTAGGTCATTTACACTTAGGATTTTTAACCAATCTTGTGCATCCAATAAGTTCGTTTATGTCATTCTATTAATATTTAGGTGATATTCATCCTCCCTAGGCATATTTTAGTCCATTAGGATTTTTAACCAATCATGTGCATCCAATAGCTGTGTTTGTGTTATTGGATTAATAATTGGGCAATTTTCGTCCTCCGTAAAATTATTCTAGTCCCATTAGTGGTTTTAACCAATCTTGTGCATCCAATAAGTTCATTTGTGTCATTGCATTAACATTTAGGTCATTTTCGTCCTGCCTTAGCTTTTTCAAGACTAATTAGGGTGTTTAACAAATCTTGTGCATGCAATAGGTGTGTTTTTGTCATTGGATTAACATTTAGTTCATTTTTGCATCCCTAAGTTTATTTTACGTCATTTAGGGTTTTTGTCCAATCTTGTGGATTCAATAAGTTAATTTATGTCATTGGACTAACATCTAGGTCATTTTCGTCCTGCCTAGGCTTATTCTAGTCAAATTAGGGTTTTTTAACCAATCTCGTGCATCCAATATGTGTGTTTGTGTCCTTCGATTCACATTTAGGTCATTTTCATCCTCCCTAGGTTTATTCTAGTCCATTTACCGTTTTTAACCAATCTTGTGCATCCAATAGGTTCATTTATGTCATTGTATTAATATTTAGGTGATATTCATCCTCCCTAGGCATATTTTAGTCGATTAGGATTTTTAACCAATCATATGCATCCAATAGTTGTGTTTGTGTTATTGGATTAATAATTAAGCAATTTTCGTCCTCTGTAAAACTATTCTAGTCCAATTAGTGGTTTTAACCAATCTTGTGCATCCAATAAGTTCATTTGTGTCGTTGGATTAACATTTAGGTCATTTTCGTCCTCCCTTAGCTTTTTCAAGTCCATTTAGGGTGTTTAACAAATCTTGTGCATGCAATAGGTGTGTTTGTCTCATTGGATTAACATTTAGTTCATTTTTGCATCCCTAAGTTTATTCTACGTCATTTAGGGTTTTTGTCCAATCTTGTGCATCCAATAAGTTCATTTATGTCATTAGATTAACATCTAGGTCATTTTCGTCATGCCTAGGCTTATTCTAGTCAAAATAGGGTTTTTTAACCGATCTTGTGCATCCAATACGTTCATGTGTGTCATTGGATTAAAATTTAGGTCATATTTGTCCTCCCTAGGGTTATTCTAGTACAATTAGGAATTTTAACCAATAATGTGCTTCCAATAGTTGTGTTTGCGTCATTGGATTAACATTTTGCTTATTTTCATCCTCCGTAGGCTTATTCTATTCCAATTAGGGTTTTTAACCAATTTTGTGCCTCCAATATGTGTATTTATGTCAATGGATTAATATTTCGGTCATTTTTGATCTCCCTAGGCTTATTCTAGTCCAATTAGGGTTTTTAACGAACCTTGTGCAACCAATAGGTGTGTTTGTGTCATTGGATTAACATTTAGGTCATTTTCGTCCTCCCTAAGCTTATTCTAGTCCATTTACCGTTTTAACCAACCATATGGATCCAATAAGTTCATTAGTGTCATTGGATTAACATTTAGGTCATTTTCGTCCTACCTACGCTTATTCTAGTACATTAAGGTTTTTTTTTTTCCAATCTTGTGCATCCAATAAGTTCATTTGTTTTATAGGATTAACATTTAGGTCAGTTTCGTCCTCCCTAGGCTTATTCTTGTCCATTTAGGGTTTTTAACCAATCTTGTGCATCCAATAGGTGTATTTGTTTCATTGGATTAATATTTTGGTCATTTTCGTCCTCCTTGGGCTTATTCTAGTCCAATTAGGGCTTTTAACCAACCTTGTGCAACCAACAAGTGTGTTTGTGTCATTGGATTAACATTTAAGTCATTTTAGTCCTTCATATGCTTATACTAGTCCAATTTGGGTTTTTAACCAATCTTGTGCATCCAATAGGTTTATTTGTTTCATTGGATTAATATTTTGGTCATTTTCGTCCTCCCTAAACTTATTCTCGTCCATTTAGGGTTTTTGTCCAATCTTGTGCATCCAAAAAGATTATATGTGTCATTGGATTAGCATTTATGTCATTTTCATCCTCCCTAGGCTTATTCTAGTCCAATTTGGGTTTTTAACGAATCATGTGCTCCCAATACATGTGTCTTAGTCAATGGATTAACATTTAGGTCATTTTCGTCCTCCCTACGCTTATTCTAGTCCATTTGGGGTTTTGTCAAATCTTTTGCATCCAATAAGTTCATTTATGTCATTGGATTAACATTTAGGCCATTTTCATCCTCACTAGGCATATTCTCTTCCATGTAGATTATATGTGTCATTGGATTAACATTTAGGCCATTTTAACCAATCTTGTCCATCCATTAAGTTCACTTGTGTCATTGGATTAACATTTAGGTCATATTCGTCCGCCCTAAGCTTTTTCTAGTCCAAATAGCATTTTTATCCAATCTTGTTCATCCAATAGTGGTGTTTGGGACATTGGATTAACATTTAGGTCATTTTGGTCCTCCCTATGCTTATTCTAGTCCAAATATGGTTTTAACCAATCTTGTGCATCCAAGACGTGTGTTTCTATCATTGGATAAACATTTAGGTCATTTTCGTCCTCCCTAGGCTTATTCTAGTCCAATTAGTGTTTTTAACCAACCTTGTGCAACCAATAGGTGTGGTTGTGTCATTGGATTAACAGTTAGTTCATTTTCATCCTCCCTAAGCTTATTTTAGTCCATTTACCGTTTTTAACCAATCTTATACATCCAATAAGTTCATTTATATCAATGGATTAACATTTAAGTCATTTCCGTCCTCCCTATGCTTACTAGTCTATTAAGGGTTTTTAACAAATCTTGTGCAACCAATACGTGTGTTTGTGTCATTGGATTAACATTTATGTAATTTTCGTCGTCCCTAGGCTCATTCTAGTCCATTTAGGGTTTTTAACCAATCTTTTGCATCCAATACGTATGTTTGTGTCATTGGATTAACATTTAGGTCATTTTTCTCTTTCCTAGGCGTATTGTAGTCCATTTAGGGTTTTTAGTCAATCTTTTGAATCCAATAAGTTCATTTGTGTTATTTGATTAGTTTTTAGGTCATATTCGTCCTCCCTATGCTAATTCTACTCCTATAGGGTTTTTAACCAATTATGCGCATTCAATATTTGTGTTTGTGTCATCAGATTATCATTTAGGTCATTTTCGTCCTCCCTAAGCTTATTCTAGTTCAATTAGGGTATTTAACCAATCTTGTGCATCTAATAGGTATATTCCTGTCAGTGGATTAAAATTTATTTCATTTTCGTCCTCCCTAGGCTTATTCTAGTCCATTTAAGTTTTTTTTCCAATCTTGTGCATACAATAAGTTCGTTTGTCTATTCTCGTCCTCCCTAAGCTTATTCTAGTCCATTTAGCTTTTTTAACCAATCTTGTGCATCCAATAAGTTCATTTGTGTCATTGGATTAACATTTAGGTCATATTCGTCTCCTTAGGCTTATTCTAGTTCAATTAGGATTTTTAACAAATCTTGTACATCCAATAGGCATATTTGTGCCATTGGATTAATATTTAGGTCATTTTTGTCCTGCGTAGCCTTATTCTAGTCCAATAATGAGTTTTAACCAGTCTTGTGCATCTTATAAGTTCATTTGTTTTCATTGTATTAACATTTAAGTCATTTTCGTCTTCCATAGGCTTATTCTTGTCCATTTAGGGTTTTTGTCCAATCTTGTGCATCCAAAAAGTTCATTTGTGTCATTGGATTAATATTTAGGTCATATTGGTCCTCCCTAGGCTTGTTCTAGTCCAATTTGGGGTTTTAACCAATTTTGTGCATCCAATACGTGTGTTTGTGTCAATAGATTAACATTTAGGTCATTTTTGTACTCCATACGATTATTCTAGTCCATTTAGGGTTTTTGTCCAATCTTGTGCATACAATAAGTTCATTTGTGTCATTGGATTAACATTTAGGTCAGTTTCGTCCTCTCTAGCCTTATTCTAGTCCATTTAGGGTTTTTAACCTATCTTGTACATCCAATAAGTTCATTTGCGTTATTAGATTCACATTAAGGTCGTTTTCGTCCTCCCGAGGCCTATTCTTGTCCAATTAGGGTTTTTAACCAATTAAGTGCATCAAGTCGGTGTGTCTGTGTCATTGTATTATCATTTAGGTTATTTTCTTCTTCCATAGGATTATTCTTGTCCATTTAGGGTTTTTGTCCAATCTTGTGCATCGAAAAAGTTCATTTGTGTCATTGGATTAACATTTAGGTCATTTTCGTCCTCCATAAGTTTATTCTAGTCCATATGGCGTTTTTAACCAATCTTGTGTATCCAATAAGTTCATTTGGGTTCATTGGATTATCATTTAGGTAATATTCATCCTCCCTAGGCCTATTCTAGTCCATTTAGGGTTTTTAACCAATATTTTGCATCAAATAAGTTCATTTGTGTCATTTGATTAGTTTTTAGGTCATATTCGTCCTCCCTAGGCTTATTCTAGTCCATATAGGGTTTTTAACCAATCATGTGCATTCAATATTTCTGTTTGTGTCATTGGATTAACATATAGGTCATCATCGTCCTCCCTATGCTTATTCTAGTCCTAATAGAGTATTTAACCAATCTTGTGCATCCAATAGGTGTATTTGTGTCATTGGATTAACATTTATGTCATTTTCGTCCTCTCTAGGCTTATTTTAGTTCATTTAGAGTTTTTGTCCAATCTTGTGCATCCAATAAGTTCAATTGTGTCATAGGTTTAACATTTATGTCATTTTCGTCCTCCCTAAGCTTATTCTAATCCATATAGTGTTTTTTGTAGGAAATTATGGCCTCTATTTGTTACAAAATATTAGAAATGTATTTACTAATCTTACAATATTATTAAACAGATTAACAATGATCAGTTGCAGAATTTATTCAGGAACAAAGATTCACAGTTGCATGAATTATCAATATAAGAGTACCGATACAATGCTTATTCAGAATATTAATCAATACTGAAATTCACCAATTTAAACATTCAAGAATAAGCATTCAAGCAATATCAAAATAAAGAGAAAGGATAAGAAAAACGTGCACCAAGATTTATACTGGTTCGGCTATCAGTTTGATAGCCTACATCCAGTTCTGAAATCTAAACCAGATTTCAGCCTTTTCAATAGAATTGACTTGAGTACGCTTTACAGATTGTCCAGCTCACACATGGCCTATCTATCCAACTCACTCGCTTCTATTACAATACCACCTTATCCCTGGAGTTACTCGCCAAACTCTCACGAGATCAAGATGAGACTTCTTCTTGATGAACACACGCACCAACCAAGATAGTCACCAGTTTACACCACTGGATTTCCAGAACTTTCTTTATGTTTTTATAGAAAAGAATAAAAGCGGACAAAAGATGATGACTCAATCACAATATGAATTTCACACAAAAGAATTTGCCAAATGAGTATTTTGTGTGATGAAAATAATTGTTTCAAATGTAGTGTATTGGTTGTTAGAAAATGTGTAACAGTTGTTTTAAAATGTGATTGAATCAGCTTATATATATTCAGAAAAACATCAGGACAATCGATTGCTCAATCGATTTTATAAAAGTTTAAACTAGCTTAATCGATTGCCCAATCGATTTTCGCGTGTCTTGTTTTTCTTGAATCTTGAAAGTATAAGCATGAATTGATTTGCCAATCGATTCTTTTAATACATAAATCAGAAACTGATACTAAGAATATATCAGAATCGATTGAGTAATCGATTATAGGTGTTTTGTTCAAACAACAAGATCAAAACAATCGATTGCTCAATCGACGTATATTCATAGTCCTAATCGATTTGGTAATGAGCTGAATTCTTCCTGTAACTCAAACATTTAGCTTCAATCGATTCGTCAACCGATTGTGCTGATCACAGTGACTCAGACATTTACTTCAATCGATTTGCCAATCGATTGTGCTTGTTACAGAACCTCAGCCATTTGGTCAAAATCAATTTGCCAATCGATTTATTTAAAATGTTTCTGATAAATGATTAACTTCAATCGATTACCTAATCGATTTCCACAAAACTTGCAGTTTAAGAAATCTAATTCAATTGATGTCCCAATCGATTTGGTTGATCCCACAACTTATTCCTGATGAAAAACTTTGTCACAATCGATTGATTCAGTAATTGGTTGGTTCTGTGAATCACACAATCGATTACTCAATTGATGTCCCAATCGATTGTCCAATAGATTGGATTAAGCCCAGAACTCAAGTTTCACTAAAAGCTTTTAAGTAATCGATTTCCCAATCGATATACGTAGTATAAACTCTTGTTCTGAGTCAGACAATCGATTGCCCAATTGATTCATCAATTGACTTATTAGTTGATTGATTTATTTTCTTTGGCAAAAACTTAAGTATGAAACCATAGTGATTAGTCTACTAAAACAACTACTATGACAACTAATCACAAGCACATCCTTCAATTTTGGTTGATTCCTTGAGTTCCAAGCTTTTGTTCCAAGTGTATAGTGTCTGCTTGATTGCTTGAAATGTTTCTCAATTCAAATCATTATATCAATTAAATACTTCACCTGTATTGTATGTTTGGGAATTAAATCAAAAACATGATTAGGGAGGCTCATGACTTACAATTTTAACCAATCTTGTGCATCCAATAAGTTCATTTGTGTCATTGAATTAACATTTAGGTATTATTCTTCCTCCCAAGGCCTAATCTAGTCCAATTAGGATTTTTAACCATTCTTGTGCATCCAATAGGCATGTTTGTCCCATTGAATTTATATTTAGGTCATTTTCGTCCTCCGTAGGCTTATTCTAGTCCAATTAGGGGTTTTAATTAATCTTGTGCATCTTTTATGTTCATTTGTGTCATTGGATTAACATTTTGGTCATTTCCGTTCTCCCTAGGCTTAGTCTAGTCGAATTAGGGATTTTAACAAATCTTGTGCATCCAATAGGTGTGTTTGTGTCATTGGATTAAAATTTAGGTCATTTTCGAACTCCCTATGCTTATTCTAGTCCATTTATGGTTTTTGTCCAATCTTGTGCATCCAATAAGTTCATTTGTGTCATTGGATTAACATTTAGGTCATTTTCGTCCTCCCGAGGGTTATTCTAGTCCAATTAGGGTTTTTAACCATCTTGTGCATCCAATAGGTGTGTTTGTGTCATTGTGTTAACATTTATGTCATTTACGTCCTCCCTAGGCTTATTCTTGTTCATTTAGGGTTTTTGTCCAATCTTGTGCATCGAAAATGTTCATTTGTGTCATTGGATAAAAATTTCGGTCATTGTCATCCTCCCTAGGCTTATTCTAGTCCAATTAGGGTTTTCAACCAATCTTGTGCATCCGATAGGTGTGTTTATGTCATTGGATTAACATTTAGGTCATTTTCGTCATCTATAGGCTTATTCTCGTCCATTTAGCATTTTTAAACAATTTTGTGCATCCAATAAGTTCATTTGTGTAATTAGATAAACATTTAGGTCATATTCGTCCTCCCTAGACTTATTCAAGTCCAATTACGATTTTTAACCAATCTTGAGCATCCTATAGTGTGTTTGTGCCATTGGATTCATATTTAGGTCATTTTCGTGCTACCTGGGCTTATTTTTGTCCAATTAGGGTTTTTAACTAATCTTGTGCATCCAATACGCGTGTTTTGTGTCATTGGACTAACATTTAGGTCATTTTCGTCCTCTATAGGCTTATTCTAGTCCGATTAGGGTTTTTAACCATTCTAGTGCTAGCAATAGGTGTGTTTGTGTCATTGTATTAACATATTGGTCATTTACGTCCCCTATTGGCTTATTCTGGTTCATTTAGGGTTGTTAAGCAATCTTGTGAATCCAATACGTATGTGTGTGTCTTTAAATTAACATTTAGGTCATTTTCGTCCTCCCTACGCTTATTCTAGTACATTTAGGGTTTTTGTCCAATCTTGTGCATCCAGTAAGTTCCTTTGTGTCATTGGATTAACATTTAGGTCATTTTTGTCCTCCCTAAGCTTATTCTAGTCCATTTAGGGTTTTTAACCAATGTTGTGCATCTAATAATTTCATTTGTGTTAATGGATTAGCATTTAGGTCATTTTTGTCCTCCCTAGGCTTATTTGAGTCCATTTAGAGGTTTTAACCAATCTTTTGCATCCAATAAATTCATTTCTGCCATTTGATTAGCTTTTAGGTTATATTTGTCCTCGCTAGGCTTATTCTTGTCTAATGAGGTTTTTAACCAATCAAGTGCATCAAATAGTTGTGTTTGTGTCATTGGATTAACATTTAAGTCATTTTCGTCCTTCCTATGCTTATACTAGTCCAATTAGGGTTTTTAACCAATCTTGTGCATCCAATATGTGTATTTGTTTTATTGGATTAATATTTAGGTCATTTTCGGCCTCCCTAGGCTTATTCTCCTCCATTTTGGTTTTTCGTCCAATCTTGTGCATCCAATAAGTTCATTGGTGTCATTGGATTAACATTTAGGTCATTTTCGTCCTCCCTAGGCTTATTCAAGTCCAATTAGAATTTATAACTAATCTTGTGAATCCAATAGGTGTGTTGGTGTCCTTGGATTAATATTTAGGTCATTTTCGTCCTCCATAGGCTTATTCTAATCCATTTAGGGTTTTAAACCAATCTTTTGCATCCAATAAATTCATTTGTTTCATTGGATTAGCTTTTAGGACATAATCGTCCTCCCTATGCTTTTACTAGTCCATTTAGAGTTTTTAAACAATCTTGTGTATCCGGTAAGTTCATTTTTGTAATTGGATAAACATTTAGGTCATATTTTTCCTCCCTAGGCTTATTCAAGTCCAATTACTATTTTTAACCAATCTTGAGCTTCCAATAGGCATGTTTGTGCCATTGGATTCTTATTTAGGTCATTTTCGTCCTGCCTGGGCTTATTTTAATCCAATTAGGGTTTTTAACCAATCGTGTGCATCCAATAGGTGTGTATGCATCATTTTATTAACATTTATGTCATTTACGTCCTCCCTAGTCTTATTCTTGTTCATTTAGAGTTTTTGTTCAATGTTGTGCATCCAAAAAGTTCATTTGGGTCATTGGATTTACATTTAGGTCATTGGATTTACATTTAGGTCATTTTTGCCCTCCCTAGGCTTATTCTAGTCCTATTAGGGTTTTTAACTTATCTTGTGCATCCAATACGTGTGTTTTGTGTCATTGGAATAACATTTATGTCATTTTCTTCATTACTATACTTATTCTAGTCCATTTTGGGTTTATGTGCAATCTTTTGCATCCAAAAAGTTCATTTGTGTCATTGGATTAAAATTTAGGTCATATGCGTTCTGCCTAAGCTTATTCTAATCCAATAAGGTCATATGCGTCCAATCTTGTGCTTCCAATAAGTTCATTTGTGTCATGGGATTAACATTTACGTTATCGTCGTCCTCCCAAGGCTTATTCTAGTCCAATTATGGTTTTCAACCAATCTTGTGCATCCAATAGGTGTGTTTGTGTCATTAGATTAACATTTAGGTCATTTTCGTAATCTCTATGCTTATTCTTGTCCATTTAGGGTTTTTGTCCAATCTTGTGGATCCAAAAAATTTCATTTGTGTCATTGTATTAACATTTAAGTCATATTCATCCTCCCTAAGCTTATTCAAGTCCAGTTAGTGTTTTTTAACAATCTTGTACATCCAATAAGTTCATTTTGTAATTGGATTAACATTTATGTCAATCTTTTCCTCGCTGGGCTTATTCTAGTCCATTTAGGGTTTTAAACCAATCTTGTTCATCCAATAGGCATGTTTGTGTCATTGTATTAACATTTATGTCATTTAGATCCTCCTTAGGCTTATTGTTGTTCATTTAGGTTTTTGTCCAATCTTGTGCATCCAAAAAGTTCATTTGTGTCATTGGATTAATATTTAGGTCATTTTCGTCCTCTCTACGCTTATTATAGCCGAATTTTGGTTTTTAAACAATCTTGTGCATCCAATACGTGTGTTTTGTATCATTGCATTAACATTTAGGTCATTTTCTTCTTCGATACACTTATTCTAGTCCATTAAGGGTTTTTGTCCAATCTTGTGCATCCAATAAGTTCATTTGTGTCATTGGATTAACATTTAGGTGATTATCTTCCTCCCTAGGCTTAGTCAAGTCCAATTAGGGTTTCAACAATTCTTGTGCTTCCAATAGGTGTGTTTGGGTCATTGGATTAACATTCAGGTTTTTTTCGTCCTCTCTAGGCCTATTCTTGTCCATTTAGGGTTTTTGTACAATGTTGTGCATCCAAAAAATTTCATTTATGTCATTGTATTAGCATTTAGGTCATATTCGTCCTCCCTAAGCTTATTCTAGTCTAGTTAGTGTTGTTAAAAATCTTGTGCATCAAATAAGTTCATTTGTGTAATTCGATTAACAGTTAGGTCAATTTCGTCCTCCCTAGGCTTATTCTCGTCCAAGTAAGGTTTTTAACCATTCTTGTGCATCCAATAGGTGTGTTTGTGTTATTGGATTAACATTTAGGTCATATTCGTCATCCTTGAGCTTGTTCTAGTCCATTTAGATTTTTTCTCCAAGCTAGTGCCTCGAATAAGTTACTTTGTGTCAATGGATTAACATTTAGGTCATTTTTGTCGTCCCTAGGCTTATTATAGTGCAATTAGGGTTTTTAACCAATCCTGGGCATCCAATACGTGTGTTTGTGTCATTGGATTTACATTTCGGTCATTATCGTCCTCCTTAGGCTTATTCTAGTCCATTTAGGGTTTTTAACCAATTATATGCATCGAATACGTGTGTTTGTGTCATCGGTTTAATAATTAGGTCATTTTTAACCAAGGCTTATTCTAGTCCTCTCAAGGCTCATTCTAGTGTAACGAGGGTTTCTAACCCTCCTTGTGCAACCAAAGGGTGTGTTTGTGTCATTAGATTAATGTTTAATCCATTTATAGTTTTTAACCAATCTTGTGCATCCAATAAGTTCATTTGTGTCGTTGGATTAATATTTACATCATATTCGTCATCCCTATGAATATTCTTGTCCAATTAGGGTTTTATCCAATCTTAAGCATCCAATAAATGTGTTTGTGTCATTGGATTAATATTTATGTCGTTTTCTTCCTCCCTTTGCTTATTTTAGTACAATAAATGGTTTTTACAATTCTTGTGCATCCAATAATTTCATTTGTGTGATTAGATTAACATTTAAGTCATTTTTGTCTTCCCTAGGTTTATTTTAGTCCAATTAGGGTTTTTAACTAATCTTGTGCATCCAATAGGCATCTTGTGCATCTGTATGCTTATTCTAGTCCAATTAGTGGTTTTAACCAATCTTGTGTATCCAATAGGTGTATTTGTGTCATTGGATAAATATTTATGTCATTTTCGTCCTCCCTAGGCTCATTCTTGTCCATTTAGGATTTTTGTCCAATCTTGTACATCCAATTAGTTTATCTGTGTGATTGAATTAACTTTTAGGTCATTTTCGTCCTCTCTAGGCTTATTCAAGTCAAATTAGGGTTTTTAACCAATCTTATGCATCCAATAGGTGTGTCTATGTCATTGGATTAATTTATAGGTCCTTTTTCGTCCTCGCTAGGTTTATTCTAGTCCATTAAGGTTTTTTGTCCACTCTTTTGCATCCAATAAGTTAATTTTTGTCATTGGATTAGTTTTTAGGTCATATTCGTCCTCCCTAGGCTTATTCTTGTTCGTATAGGGTTTTTAACCAATCATGTGCATCCAATAGGTGTATTTGTGTCGTGGGCTTAACATTTAAGTCATTTTCGTCCTCCCTAGGCTTATTCTACCCAATTTAGGGTTTTTAACCAATCTTGTGCATCCAATAAGTTCATTTGTGTCATTGGATTAACATTAAAGTCATATTCGTCCTCCATAGTCTTATTCCAGTCCAATTAGCATTTTTAACCAACTTTGTGCATCCAATAGTCGTGTTTGTGCCATTGGAGTAATATTTAGGTTATTTTCGTCCTCCGTAGGTTTATTCTAGTCCAATAAGGGGTTTTAACCAATCTTGTGCATCTTATAAGTTCATTAGTGTCATTGGATTAACATTTAGGTCATTTTCATTCTCCCTAGGCTTATTCTAGTCCAATTAGGGTTTTTAACCAATCTTGTGCCTCCAATAGGTGTGTTTGTGTCATTGGATTAACATTTAGTTCATGTTCATCCTTACTAGGCTTATTCTAGTCCAATTAGGATTTTTAACCATTCTTGGGCATCCAATAGGCGTGTTTGTGCCATTGGATTAATATTTACGTCATTTTCATCCTCCGTATGCTTATTCTAGTCCAATTAGGGGTTTTAACCAATCTTGTGTATCCAATAGGTGAATTTGTGTCATTGGAAAAATATTTTTGTCATTTTCGTCCTCCCTAGGCTCATTCTTGTCTATTTAGGGTTTTTGTCCAATCTTGTGCATCCAATTAGTTTATATGTGTCATTGAATTAACTTTTAGGTCATTTTCGTCCTCCCTAGGCTTATTCAAGTCCTATTAGAGTTTTTATCCAATCTTATGCATCAGATAGGTGTGTCTATGTCATTGGATTAAAGTTTAGGTCATTTTCGTCCTCCCTAGGTTTATTCTAGTCCATTAAGGGTTTTTGTCCACTCTTCTGCATCCAATAAGTTCATTTTTCTCATTGGATTAGGTTTTAGGTCATATTCGTCCTCCTTAGGCTTATTCTTGTCCGTATAGGGTTTTTAACCAATCATGTGCATCCAATAGTTGTTTTTGTGTCATCGAATTAACATTTAGGTCATTTTCGTCCTCCTTGTGCTTATTCTAGTCTAACTAGGGTATTTAACAATTCTTGTGCATCCAATATGTGTATTTGTGTCATCTGATTAACATTTAAGCCATTTTCGTCGTCTCTAGGCTTATTCTACCCCATTTATGGTTTTTAACCAATCTTGTGCATCCAATATGTTCATTTGTGTCATTGGATTAACATCTAAGTCATATTCGTCCTCCCTAGTCTTATTCCAGTCCAATTATGAGTTTTAACCAACTTTGTGCATCCTGTAGGCGAGTTTGTGCCATTGGAGTAATATTTAGGTTATTTTCGTCCTCAATAGGTTTATTCTAGTCCAATTAGGGCTTTTAACCAATCTTGTGCATCCAAGTGTTTGTGTCATTGGATGAATATTTAGGTCATTTTCGTCCTCCATAGACTTATTCTTGTCCAACTAAGGTTTGTAACCATTCTTGTGCATTCAATAGGTTTTCTTGTGTCATTGTATTAACATTTAGGTCATTTGCGTCTTCTCTAGGCTTATGTTTGTCCATTTAGGGTTTTTGTTTAATCTTGTGCATCCAAATAGTTCATTTATGTCATAGGATTAACATTTTGCTCATTTTCGTCCTCCCTAGGATTATTCTAGTCAAATTTGGCTTTTCAACACTTCTTGTGAATCCAATACGTGTGTTTGTGTCAACGGAATTACATTTAGGACATTTTCGTCCTCCCTACGCTTATTCTAGTCCATTTTGGGTTTTTGTCCAATCTTGTGCATCCAACAAGTTCATTTGTGTCATTGGATTAACATTTAGGTCAATTTCATCCTCCCAAGGCCAATTCTAGTCGTATTAGGGTTTAAAACCGATCTTGTGCATCCAATATGTGTGTTTATGTCATTGGATTAACATTAAGGTCATTTTCGTCCTCCCTAGGAATATTCTAGTCCATTTATGGTTTTAAACCAATCTTATACATCCAATAGGTGTATTTGTGTCATTGGATTAACATTTAGGCCAATTTCGTCCTCCTTAGGCTTATTCTAGTCCATTTAAGGTTTTTAACCGATCTTGTGCATCCAATAAGTTCATTTTTGTCATTGAATTATCGTTTACGTCATTTTTGTTCTCCCTAGGCTTATTCAAGTCAAATTATGGTTTTTAACCAAGCTTATGCATCCAATAGTGTATTTGTGTCATTGGATTAACATTTAGGTCATTTTCATCCTCCCTAGGCTTATTCTAGTCCATTTAAGGTTTTTGCCCAATCTTCTGCATCCAATAAGTTCATTTTTGTCGATGGATTACTTTTTAAGTCATATTCCTCCTCCTTAGGCTTATTCTACCTCATTTAGGGTTTTTTTTTTCCAATCTTGTGCATCCAATAAGTATATTTGTGTCATTGGATTAATATTTAGGTCATTTTCGTCCTCCCTAAGCTTATTCTAGTCCATTTAGCATTTTTAACCAATCTTGTGCATCCAATAAGTTCATTTGTGTCATTGGATTAACATTTAAATCATATTCGTCCTCCCTAGTCTTATTCCAGACCAATTAGGATTTTTAACCAACTTTGTGCATCCAATAGGCGTGTCAGTGCCATTGGAGTAATATTTAGGTTATTTTCGTCCTCTGTATGTTTATTCTAGTCCAATTAGGGGTTTTAACCAATCTTGTGCATCTTATAAGTTCATTTGTGTCATTGGATTAACATTTAGGTTATTTTCGTTCTCCCTAGGCTTATTCTAGTCCAATTAGAGTTTTTAACCAATCTTGTGCATCCAATAGGTGTGTTTGTGTTATTGGATGAACATTTAGGCCATTTTCATCCTCCCTAGACTTATTCTTGTCTAACTAGGGTTTTTAACTAATCTTGTGCATTCAATATGTTTGTTTGTGTCATTGTATTAACATTTAGGTAATTTTCGTCTTCCCTAGGCTTATTTTTGTACATTTAGGATGTATGTCCATTCTGGTGCATTCAAATAGTTCATTTGTATCATTGGATTAACATTTAGCTCATTTTCGTCCTCTCTAGGCTTATTCTAGTCCAATTTGGGTTTTTAACATTTCTTGTGTATCCATTACGTGTGTTTGTGTCAATGGATTAACATTTAGGACATTGTCGTCCTCCCTACGCTTATTCTAGTCCTTTTAGGGTTTTTATCCAATCTTGTGCATCCAAGAAGTTCATTTGTGTCATTGGATTAACATTTAGGTCATTTTCGTCCTCACTAGGATTACTCTAGTTCATTTAGGGTTTTTAACCAATCTTGTGCATCCAATAAGTTCATTTGTGTCATTGGATTAACATTTAGGTCCATTTTGTCCTCCCTAGGCCAATTCTAGTCCTATTAGGAATTAAAACTGATTTTGTGCATCCAATAGGTGTGTTTGTGTCATTGTATTAACATTTAGGTTTATTTTTTCATCCATAAGGTGCATCCAATAGGTGTGTTTGTGTCATTGTGGTCCTCCTTAGGCTTATTCTAGTCCATTTAAGGATTTTGTCTAATCTTGTGCATCCAAAAAGTTCAGATGTGTCATCGGATTAACATTTAGTTCATTTTCGTCCTTCCTAGGCTTCTTTAAGTCTAATTAGGGTTTTTGACAAGTTTTGTGCATCCAATACGTGTGTTTGTATCATTGGATTACCATTAAGGTCATTTTCGTCCTCCTTAGCCTTATTCTAGTCCATTTAGGGTTTTTAACCAATCTTATAAATCCAATAGGTGTATTTGTGTCATTGGATTAACATTTAGGCCAATTTCGTCCTCCCTAGGCTTATTGTAGTCCATTTCGATTTTTTAACCAATCTTGTGCATCCATTAAGTGCATTTGTGTCATTGAATTAACGTTTAGGTCATTTTCGTCCTCCATAGGCTTATTCAAGTCAAATTAGGGTTTTTAACCCAGCTTATGCATCCAACAGGTGTATTTGTGTCATTGGATTAACATTTAGCCCATTTTCATCCTCCCTAGGCTTACTCTAGTCCAATTAGAGTATTAAACCAATCTTGTGCATCCAATAAGTGTGTTTGTGTCATTGGATTAATATTTATGTGATTTTCATCCCCCTTAGACTTATTAAAGTCCATTTAGGGTTTTGTCCGATCGTGTGCATCCCATAAATTCATTTGTGTCATTGGATTAACATTTAGGTTATTTTTGTCCTCCCTAAGCTTATTCTAGTCCATTTCGCGTTTTTAACCAATCTTGTGCATCCAAGAAGTTCATTTGTGTCAATGGATTAACATTTAGGTCATATTCGTCCTCCCTAAGCTTATTCTAGTCCAATTTGGATTTTTACCCAATCTTGTGCATCAATTAGGCGTGTTTGAGCCATCGGATTAATATTTGGGTCATTTTCGTCCTCCGTAGGCTTATTTTAGTCCAATTAGGGGTTTTAACCTATCTTGTGCATCTTATAACTTCATTTATGTCATTGGATAAACATTTAGGTCATTTTTGTCCTCCCTAGGCTTATTCTAGTCCAATTAGGGTTTTTAACCAATCTTGTGCATCCAATAATTGTGTTTGTGTCATAGAATTAATATTTATGTCATTTTCGTCTTCCTAGGCTTATTCTAGTCTATTTAAGGTTGTTCACCAATCTTGTGCATCCAATAAGTTCATTTGTGTCAGTGGATTAACATTTAGGTCATTTTCGTCATCCTAAGGCCTATTCTAGTCCAATTAGGGATTTTAACCAATCTTGTGCATCCAACAGGTATTTTGAGTCATTGTATTAACATTTAGGTTATTTACGTCATCCATAGGCTTATTATTTCCATTTAGGGTTTTTGTCAAATTTTGTGAATCCAAAAAGTTCATTTGTGTGATTGGATTAACATTTAGGTCATTTTCGTCCTCCCTAGGCTTCTTCCAGTCCAATTTGGGGTTTTGACAAATCTTGTGCATCCAATACGTGTAAATGAGTCATTGGATTACCATTTAGGTCATTTTCGTCCTCCCTAGTCGTATTCTAGTCCATTTAGGGTTTTTAACCAATCTTTTGCATCCAATAAGTTCATCTGTGTCATTTGATTAATATTTAGGTTACTTTCGTCATCAATAGGATTATTCTAGTTCATTTAGGGTTTTTAACCAATCTTGTGCATCCAATAAGTTCATTTGTGACATTGGATTAACATTTAGGTCATTTTCGTCCTCCCTAGGCTTATTCTAGTCTAATTAGCGTTTTTAACCAATCTTGAGCATCCAAGAGGTGTGTTTTTGTCATTGCATTAACATTTAGGTCATTTTCGTCCTCCATAGGCTTATTGTAGCCCATTTATAGGTCATTTTCGGCCTCCCTAGGCTTATTCTCGTCAATTTACGCTTTTTGTCCAATCTTGTGCATCCAATAAATTCATTTGTGTCATTGGATTAACATTTAGGTCATTTTCGTCATCCCTAGGCTTATTGTAGTCCATTTATGGTTTTTAACCAATCTTGTGTATCCATTACGCGTGTTTGTGCCATTGGATTAATATTCTTGTGCATCCAATAAGTTCATTTATTCTAGTCCATTTACGGTTTTTAACCAATGTTGTGCATCCAATAAGTTCATTTTTGTCAATGGATTAGCGTTTAGGTCATTTCCGTCCTCCCTAGGCTTATTTTAATCCATTTAGGATTTTTAACCAATCTTTTGCATCCAATAAATTCATTTGTGTCATTTGAATAGCTTTTAGGTTATATTCGTCCTCCCTAGGGTTATTCTAGTCTAATTAGGTTTTTAACCAATCATGTGCATCAAATAGTTGTGTTTGTGTCATTCGTGTCATTGGATTAACATTTAAGTCATTTTCGTCCTTCCAATGCTTATACTAGTCCAATTAGGGTTTTTAATAAATTTTGTGCATCCAATATGTGTATTTGTTTTATTGGATTAATATTTAGGTCATTTCCGGCCACCCTAGGCTTGTTTTCGTCCATTTAGGTTTTTTATCCAACCTTGTGCATTCAATAAATTCATTTGTGTCATTGGATTAACATTTAGGTCATTGTCGTCCTCCCTAAGCTTATTCTAGTCCATTTAGCGTTTTTAAACAATCTTGTGCATCCAATTAGGGTTTTTAACCAATCTTTAAGGTTATTTTTTTCCTCCGTAGGCTTATTCTAATCCAATTAGGGTTTTAACAAATCTTGTGCATCCAATACGTGTGTTTGTGTCATTGGATTAACATTTAGGTCATTTTCGTCCTCCCTAGGCTTATTGTAGTACATTTAGGGTTTTTCACCAATCTGTTGCATCCAATAAGATCATTAGTGTCATTGGATTGACTTTTATGTCATTTATGTCATCCCAAGGTTTATACTAGTCCAATTTGGATTTTTAACCAATCTTGTACATCCAACACGTGTGTTTGTGTCAATGGATTAACATTTAGGTCATTTTCGTCCTCCCTACGCTTATTCTAGTGCATTTAGGATTTTTATCCAATCTTGTGCATCCAATAACTTAATTTGTGTCATTGGATTAACATTTAGGTCATTTTCGTTCTCACTAAGCTTATTCTAGTCCATTTAGGATATATAATTAATCTTGTGCATCCAATAAGTTCATTTGTGTCATTGGATTAACATTTAGGTCATTATCGTTCTCCCTAGGCTTATTTTAGTCCAATTAGGGTTTTAAACAATCTTGTGCATCCAATAGGTGTGTTTGTCTCGTTGTATTAACATTTAGGTTATTTTCGTCATCCATAGGTTTATTCTTGTCCATTTAGGGTTTTTGTCCAATCTTGTGCATCCAAAAAGTTCTATTGTGTCATTGGATTAATATTTAAGTGATTTTCGTCCTCCCTAGGCTTCTTCTTGTCCAATTAGGGTTTTTGACAAATTTTGTGCATCCAATACTGTAAGTCATGAGCTTCCTTGATCATGTTTTTGATTTAATTCCCAAACACACAGTACATATGAAATATTTGATTGATCTAATGTTTTGAATTGAGAAATATTTCAGGCAAACAAGAAGACACCACACACTTGGAACAATAGCTTGCAACTCAAGGAATCAACCAAAGTTGGAGGATGCACTTGAGAAGGACGCAAAAATGTATAGTGTTATTAGGTGTCATAGTAATAAGTTTAGTAGACTAATCACTATGGTCTCACACTTAAGCCTTTGCCAATGAATATAAATCAATCAACAAATAAAGCAATTGATGAATCGATTGATAAATCGATTGTCTGTCTCAGAACAAGTGTTTTCACTAAACAAATCGATTGGTTAACTGTTTTTGGTGAAACCTGAATTCTGGGATAACTCTAATCGATTGGACAATCGATTGAGCAATCCATTAAGCAATCGATTTAGCAAGTCACAGAAACAACCAGTTATGGAATCAATCGATTGACAAATCGATTGTGACCAAGTTTCAAAATCAGAAATAAGTTCAGTGATGCAACAAATCGATTGGGACATCAATTGATTTAGTTTTCTTAAACTCCAAGCTTGAAACAATCGATTAGGCAATCGATTGCAGATAATCATTCATCAGAACAAACTTGATCAAATCGATTGGCAAATAGATTTTGTCAAAATAGCCGAGGTTCTGTAACAAGCACAATCGATTGGCAAATCGATTGACGTTTATGTCTGAGTCACTTTGACCAGCACAATCGATTGGAGAATCGATTGATGAAAAGGTCTGATTCACTGTGATCAGCACAATCGATTGACGAATCGATTGAAGCTAATGTAACTGAAAGTTTGGAAAATCCAGTTTGGAAACTGGTAGCTATCTTCGTTGTTGAGAGGATTCATCAAGAAGAAGCTTTACTGTGATCTTGGAAGAGTTTGTAGAGGAACTCTGGGATACAGTGGTCGCCAAATAGAATAGAGAGAGAGTTTTAAGATTGATAGGCCGGGAGCGCTGGAACATCTGTAAAACACTCTAAGATTCTATTGAAAAAGGCCGAAATCGTTTAATTTCGGGACTGGACGTAGGTCGTCTGATAGACGACTGAACCAGTATAAAATCTCGGTGCAATCTCTCTATCCCTTATCTCTTTACTTTTCATGTTCATCTTGTATGCAATCTAATATTTCCGCTATGTACTTTGTGTATGAATCTTGCATAATTAATATAGGAATTGAAATTGAACACGTTGGATTTGATCTTAATTCTCTTATTCTTAATCAAAAGAAGTCATATTTTTCCAACAAATACGTGTGTTTGAATCATTGGATTAACATTTAGGTCATTTTCGTCCTCTCTAGGCGTATTCTACTCCATTTAGGGTTTTTAACCAATCTTTCGTATACAATGAGTTCATTTGTGTCATTTGATTAGTTTTTAGGTCATATTCGTCATCCCTAGGCTTATTCTCGTCCTCCATATGCTTATTCTAATCTAATTAGGGTATCTAACCAATCTTTTGCATCCAATAAGTTCATTAATGTCATTCGATTATAATTTAGGTCATTTTCATCCTCCTTAGTCTTATTCTAGTCCATTTAGGGTTTTAAACAAATCTTCTGCATCCAATAAGTTCATTTGTGTCATTGGATTAACATTTTGGTCATTTTCGTCCTCCCTGGACTTATTGTAGTCCATTTAAGGTTTTTAACCAATCTTGTGCATCCAATTGGTGTGTTTGTGTCATTGGATTAACATTTATGTCATTTTTTACAATTAGGGTTTTTGACAAATCTTGTGCATCCAATATGTGTGTTTGAGTCGTTGGATTAACTTTTAGGTCATTTTCCTACTTCTTATGTGTATAATATATCATTCAGGGTTTTTAACAAATCTCTTGCATCCAATAAGTTCATTTGTGTCATTTGATTAGTTTTTAGGTCATATTCGTCATCCCCAAGCTTATTCTAGTCAATGTAGGTTTTTTAACCAAACATGTGCATTCAATATTTCTGTTTGTGTCATTGCATTAACATTGAGGTCATTTTCTTCATCCCTATGCGTATTCTAGTCCAATTAGGGTATTTAACCAATCTTGTGCATCGAATAGGTGTTTTTCTGTAATTAGATTAAAATTTATGTCTTTTTCGTCCTCCAAAGGCTTATTCTAGTCCATTTAGTGTTTTGGTCCAATCTTGTGCTTCCAAAAAGTTCATTTGTGTCATTGGATTAACATTTAGGTCATTTTCGACCTCCGTAGGCTTATTTTAGTCCATTTAGGGTTTTTAACTAATCTTTTGCAGCCAATAAGTTCATTTGTGTCATTTGATTAGCTTTTAGGTCATATTCGTCCTCCGTAGGCTTATTCTAGTCTAATTAGTGTTTTTAACCAATCATGTGCATCAAATAGTTGTGTTTGTTTCATTGGATTAATATTTAGCTCATTTATGTCCTCCCGAGGCTTATTCTCGTCCATTTAGGGTTTTGTCCAATCATGTGCATCCAATAAGTTCATTTGTGTCATTGGATTAACATTTAGGTCATTGTCGTCCTCCCTAAGCTTCATCTATTCCATTTAGCATATTTAAACAATCTTGTGCATCCAATAAGTTCATTTGTGTAATTGGATTAACATTTAGGTCATATTCGTCCTCCCTAGGCTTATTCTCGTCCATTTAGGGTTTTGTCCAATCATGTGCATCCAATAAGTTCATTTGTGTCATTGGATTAACTTTTAGGTCATTTTCGTCCTCCCTAGGCTTATTCTCGTCCATTTAGGGTTTTGTCCAATCATGTGCATCCAATAAGTTCATTTGTGTCATTGGATTAACTTTTAGGTCATTTTCGCCCTTTAAGCCTTATTGTAGTCCAGTTACGGTTTTTAACCAATCTTGTGCATCCAATAAGTTCATTTGTGTAATTGGATTAACATTTAGGTCATATTCGTCCTCACTAGGCATATTCTAGTCCAATTAGAAATTTTAACCAATCTTGTACATCCAAGACTGGTGTTTGTACCATTGGATTAATTTTTAAGTAATTTTCGTCCTCTTTTTAGGCTTATTCTAGTCCAATTAGGGGTTTTAACCAATCTTCTGCATCATATAAGTTCATTTGTGTCATTGGCTAAACATTTAGATCCTTTTCGTCCTCCCTAGGCATTTTCTAGACCACTTAGGATTTTTAACCATTCTTGTGCATCCAATAAGTTCATTTGTGTCATTGGAATAACATTTATGTCATTTTCGTCCTCCCTAGGCTTATTCCAGTCCATTTAGGGTTGTTAACCTATCTTGTGTATCCAATAAGTTCATTTGTGTCATTGGATTAACTTTTAGGTCATTTTCGTCCTTTAAGGCTTATTGTAGTCCAGTTACGGTTTTTAACCAATCTTATGCATCCAATACGTGTGTTTGTGTCATTGGATTAACATTTATGTTTTTCTTGTCCATTTAGGGTTTTTGTCCAATCTTGTGCATCCAAAAAGTTCATTTGTGTCATTGGATTAACATTTAGGTCATTTTCGTCCTCCGTAGGCTTATTCTAGTACATTTAGGGTTTTTAACCAATCTTTTGCATCCAATAAGGTCAGTGGTGTCATTCGATTAGTTTTTAGGTCATATTCGTCTTCCCTAGGCTTATTCTAGTCCATGTAGGGTTTTTAACCAATCATGTGAATTCAGAAGTTATGTTAGTGTCATTGGATTAACAATTAGTTCATTTTCGTCCTCCTTATGCTTATTCTAGTCAAATTAGGGTATTTAACCAATCTTGTGCATCCAATAGGTGTATTTGTGTCAACGGATTAATATTTAGGTCATTTTCGTCCTCCCTAGGCTTGTTCTAGTCCCATTAGGGGTTTTAACCAATCTTGTGCATCCTATAAGTTCATTTGTGTCATAGGATAAACATTTAGGTCATTTCCGTCCTCCCTAGGCTTTTTCTAGTCCTATTAGGGTTGTTAAGCAATCTTGTGCATCCAATACGTGGCTTGGTGTCGTTGGATTAACATTTAGGTCATTTTCATCATCCCTACGCTTATTCAACTCCGTTTAGGGTTTTTGTCCAATCTTGTGCATCCAATAAGTTCCTTTGTGTCATTGGATTAACATTTAGGTCATTTTCATCCTCCCTAGGCTTATTCTAGTCCATTTATGGTTTTTGTCCAATCTTGCGCATCCAATAAGTTCGTTTTGTCATAGAATTAACATTTATGTCATTTTTCGTCATCCCTTTGCTTATTCTAGTCCTTTTAGGGTTTTTAACCAATCTTGTGCAACCAGTACGTTTGTTTGTGTCATTGGATTAACATTTAGATCATTTTCGTCCTCCTTAGGCTTATTCTAGTCCATTTAGGGTTTTTAACCAATCTTTTCCATCCAATAGGTGTATTTGTGTCATTGGATTAACATTTAGGTCATATCTATCCTCGCTATCCTTATTCTAGTCCATTTAGCGTTTTTAACCAATCATGTGCATCCAGTAGCTGTGTTTGTGTCATTGGATTAACATTTTGATCATTTTCGTCCTCCATAGGCTTATTCTAGTCCAGTTAAGGTTTTTAACCAACCTCGTGAAACCAATAGGTGTGTTTTTCTCATTAGATTAACATTTAGATCATTTTCTTCCTTCCTACGCTTATGCTAGTCCATTTAGAGTTTTTGTTCAATATTGTTCATCGAATAAGTTTATTTGTGTCATTGGATTAACATTTAGGTCAATTCGTCCGCCCTAGGCTTATTCTAGTCCATTTAGGCTTTTTGTCCAATCATGTGCATCCAATAAGTTCATTTGTGTCGTTGGATTAACATTTAGGTCATGTTTGTCCTCCCTAAGTTTATTCTAGCCCATTTAGCATTTTCAACCAATCTTGTGCATCCAATAAATTTATTTGTGTCATTGGATTAGCATTCAGGTCATATTCGTCCTCCATAGGCTTATTCTAGTCCAATTAGAGTTTTTAAAAAATATTGTGCAACAAATTGGTGTGTTTGAGTCATTGGATTACCATTTAGGTCATTTTCTTCCTCCCTATGCTTATTCTTGTTCATTTTATGGTTTTTGTCCAATCTTGTGCATCCAAAAAGGTCATTTGTGTCATTTGATTAACATTTAGGTCATTTTCGTTCTCCCTAGGCTTCTTCTAGTCCAATTAGGGTTTTTAACCAATCTCGTGCATCCAATTCGTGTGTTTGTGTCATTGGATTAACATTTAGGTCATCTAGTCCAATTAGGGATTATAACCAATCATGTGCATCCAATATTTGTGTTTTTTTTTCATTGGATTAACATTTAGGTCATTTTCATCCTCCCTATGCTTATTCTAGTCCAATTAGGGTTTTTAACCAATCCTGTGCACCCATTAGATATATTTGATTCATTATATTAATATTTATGTCATTTTCGTCCTCCCTAGGCTTATTCTAGTCCATTAAGGGCTTTTGGTCCAATCTTGTACATCCAATAAGTTCATTTGTGTCATTGGATTAACATTTAGGTCATTTTCGTACTCCATAAGCTTATTCTAGTCCATTTAGCGTTTTTCACCAATATTGTGCATCCAATAAATTCATTTGTGTCATTGGATTAACATTTAGGTCATATTCGTCCTCCCTAGGCTTTTTCTAGTCCAATTAGGATTTTTAAACAATCTTGTTCATCCAATAGCAAGTATGTGCCATGGCAATAATATTTAAGCAATTTTCGTCCTCCGTTGCCTCATTCTCATCCAATTAGGGGTTTTAACGAATCTTGTGCATCCTATAAGTTCATTTGTATCATTGGATTAACATTTAGGTCATTTTCCTCCTCCCTATGCTTATTCTAGTCCAATTAGGGCTTTTAACCAATCTTGTGCATCCAATAGGTGTGTTTGTGTCACAGGATTAACATTTAGGCTATTTTCGTCCTCCATTGGCTTATTCTAATCCTTTTAGGGGTTTTAACCAATCTTTTGCATCCAATAAGTTCATTTGTGTCATTGGATTAACATTTAGGTCATATTCTTGTTCCATACATTTATTCTAGTCCACTTAGGGTTTTTAACCAATCTTGTGCATCCAACAAGTTCATTTGTGTCATTGGATTAGCTTATAGGTCATATTCGTCCTCCCTAGGGTTATTCTAGTCCAATTAGGGTTTTTAACCAATCATCTGAATCCAGTAGGTTTGTCTGTGTCATTGGATTAACATTTTGGTCATTTTCGTCCTCCTTATGCTTATTCTAGTCCATTTAGCGTTTTTAACTAATCTTGTGTATCAAAAAAGTTCGTTTGTGTTATTGGATTAACATTAGGTCATTTTTGCCCTCCCTAGACTTCTTCTAGTCCCATTAGGGTTTTTAACCAATTATGTGCATCGAATAACTGTGTTTCTATCATTGGATTAACATTTAGGTCATTTGCGTCCTCTCTAGGCCTATTCTAGTTTATTTAGGGTTTTTGTCTAATCTTGTGCATCCAAAAATTTCATTTGTTTCATTGGATTAACATTTAGGTCATTTTTGTCCTCCCTACGCTTATGCTAGTCCATTTGGAGTTTTTGTCCAATCTTGTGCATCAGATAGGTTTATTTGTGTCATTGGATTAACATTTAGGATATTTTGCTTCATCCCTGGGCTTATTCTAGTCCATTTAGGGTTTTTAACCAATCTTGTGCATCCATTAACCAATCTTGTGTCATTGTGTTATTGGAATAACATTTTGGTCATTTTCGTCCTTCCTATGCTTATTGAAGTCCAATAAGGGTTTTTAATCAATCTTGTGCATCCAATAGGTGTGTTTGTGTCATTGGATTAACATTTAGGTTATTTTCGTTAGGTCAAGGCTTATTCCTTTCCATTAAGGATTTTTGTCCAATCTTGTGCATCCAAAAAGTTTATTTGTGTCATTGGATTAACATTTAGGTAATTTTTGTCCTCCCTAGGCATATTCTAGGCCATTTACGGTTTTTAACCAATCTTTTGCATCCAATAAGGTCATTGGAGTCATTGGATTAGCTTTTAGGTCATATTCGTTCTTCCAAGGCTTATTCTAGTCCAATTAGGGTTTTTAACCAATCATGTGCATCCCATAGTTGTTTTTTTTTTCTATTGGATTAATATTTAGGTCATTTTCGTCCTCCATAGGCTTATTCTAGTTCATTTAGGGGTTTTGGTCAAATCTTGTGCGTCAAATAACTTCATTTGTGTCATTGGATTAAAATTTAGGTCATTTTCGTCCTCCTTAAGCTTATTCTAGTCCATTTAGCATTTTTAACCAATCTTGTGCATCCAATAAGTTCATTTGTGTCATTGGATTAACATTTAGGTCACATTCATCCTCCCTAGGCTTTTTCTAGTCCAATTAGGATATTTAAACAATCTTGTTCATCCAATAGCAAGTTTGTGCCATTGGAATAATGTTTAGGTCATTTTCGTCCTCTGTTGGCTTATTCTAATCCAAATAGGGGTTTTAACCAATCTTGTGGATCCTATAAGTTCATTTGGGTCATTGGATTAACATTTAGGTCATTTTCTTCCTCCCTAGGCTTATTTCCAATTAGGGTTTTTAACCAATCTTGTGCATCCAATAGGTGTGTTTGTGTCATTGGATTAACATTTAGGTTAATTTCGTCCTCCCTTGGCTTATTCTTGTCCATTTAGGGTTTTTAACCAATCTTTTGCATCCAATAAGTTCATTTGTGTAATTGGATTAACATTTAGGTCATATTCTTCTTTCCTACGCTTATTCTAGTCCACTTAGGGTTTTTAACCAATCTTGTGCATCCAATAGGTGTGTTTGTGTCATTGGATTAACATTTAGGTCATTTTCGTTCTCCTTAAGCTTATTCTAGTCCAATCAATGTTTTTAATCAATCTTGTGCATCCAATAGGTGTTTTTGTGTCATTGGATTATTATGTAGGTTATTTTCTTCCTCCCTAGGCTTAATCTAGTCCAATTAGGGTTTTTAACCAACCTAGTGAAACAAATAGGTGTGTTCGTGTCATTGGATTAACATTTAGGTCATTTTGGTCCTTGTAACACCCCGATTTTTAACAACGCGAGTGTATTTTTTTTTTCAAAACAAATTTGAGTCCAAAGTATTTACTCAACAGCCAGTGATACATGGAATCTGTAACACCCCGTTTTTGAAAGCGAGGGTGTATTTTTTTTTTTAAAAGAAATCAAACTAATACAGAGAAATAAATAAGGAAATACCTTTGGATAAATAATTCAGTCATTATAATTTACAAGGAGCGGAAAAGTTTCTCAAAATACGAATCCAAAGTATTTACACTTCAGAATGTGGTACATAGACCCCATCATAAATAACATGTCAAACAGACAATATTAGTATAGGTACAGTTTTCCAAATTAAAATACTGCAACCCAAAAAGAAGGACGTCTAGTCCCTATACATCAACCTAATCTGATCATCCTACCAAAAAAACTATACACCCTGAGTGATCTCCACGCGCCCCGTGAGATCCTCCTAACGTAGCTCCAGTCAAGCATTCCCATCCGTAGGGTACGAACCGGTAGGATCGTCCTGGCTTTCATCTGAGGGAAAAGCCCAGATTTCCACAATAGTTGTAAAGGGTCACCAACCGAAATTAACAGATAACACATAACATTTAGGTTTTAAATGCACAAAATAACCTTTCAACTAAGCATGCACCTTAAAAGGATTTCTCATATGCTAAAAGTTCATGTAATGCTTGCCAATTAAAAATGAAATCAAATGAAGTTCTCAAACCATCAAGTAATACATAACTGACCAAAGCATAGATAAATCAATTGGGCAATCGATTATCCAACTCAAAATAAGGATTTCTACTGAGCCAACCGATTATCTAACTCAAAATAAGGATTTCTAATGAGCCAATCAATTTCCAAATCGATTTGGTTAGTTCTGCTGAGTTCCTGCATTACCAAATCGATTGCCAAATCGATTTGGTCAGCTTTGCTGAGTTCCAGACTTAAGGCTAATCGATTTCCAAATCGATTTCTTAAATGGTTTTGAAAAAAAGATCACAAAATCGATTGGTAAATCGATTTTGCCAATATAGCAAAGTCCCTGCAACTCATCAAATCGATTGGGAAATCGATTTCCCTGCTTATTCTTCCAAAAATACTTAAACTAATTCAATCACACTCACACATAACTCCAAAACTTAACACTTAGCAATTCCCACACAATCACCACGACAATTCCTATTCAAAACACTTAATCCTAAACTTGATTCAAACACGACTCGTGTGCCAAGCACCCTAATGCAATGCGTATACCAATTACCAAGTACCAATTACCGATTACCGAGTTGCCACCTATCACGGGTCTGCACGATTTACTAAAAAGCGTAAACCATAAACGTACTGCCTATCACGGGCCCGTATCGTTTACCGAGGTGCCACCTATCACGGGTCTGCACGGTTTACTAAAATAACGTAAATTGTAAATGTACCGCCTATCACAGGCCAAAGTACTATTTACCAAGGTGCCACCTATCACGGGTCTGCACAATTTACAAAAAAGCGAAAACCATAAACGTACTACCTATCACGGGCCCGTATCGTTTATCGAGGTGCCACCTATCACGGGTCTGCACGGTTTTCAAAAACGTAAATCATAAATGTACCGCCTATCACAGGCCAAAGTACTATTTATCAAGGTGCTACCTATCATGGGTCTGCACGATTTACAAAAAGCATGAAAATGCATGAGCCTATACTGACTCCATCCACAACAATCGTTAAGCAAATGCAGATATTAAAAGATTCCCTATTTTTAATACTCATTTAACTTAAACGATTTTCACAACAAACATTAATCAAACATAAATATTAAGAGATTCCCCATTCTTAATACTCTTTTGACTTAAACGATTTTCAAAAACAAACTTTAAGTAAACAGAAATATTAAGAGATTCCTCATTCTTAATACTCTTTTAACTTAAACGATTTTCACAACAAACATTAATCAAACATAAATATTAAGAGATTCCCCATTCTTAATACTCATTTAACTTAAACGATTTTCAAAACAAAACATTAAGTAAACCGAGATATTAAAAGATTCCCCATTTTTAATACTCGTTTAACTCTTATGGTTTTCAAATTCCACAGCAAAGCCAACTCAAACATATTATCAAATTCAATTCACAGTCCACACCAAAACACGTCAAATACGACGAACACGTCAAATTTCATCGGTATTAACTTAGAACACGTCAAATACGACGAACACAAATCAACATAACATAACACTCAAACACAACAAATTTCATTTATTCATAATCATACACAAATGAGTTAAGTTCATTTTCCACGAAACATCCATCAATATCGTCAAAACCTAACTCTAAGATTTTACCCACAGAACCTTAGATTCATTTTCCCTAAATCAATACATTCAACCCTAACAAATTCCTTTCCACACAACTACAGATAAGTCCCTAAATGCAAACTA
>NC_021164.2:27794790-27796448 GCF_000331145.2 Cicer arietinum
GCACCGTAGTGTGGTGGTGAGCAACTTTCCCTTCTATCTCTGCGCGAAATGAAGCTTAGATCTAGATGAAACAGGAAGGTTTGTGTTTGACGGTTTTAAAATCTCTAACGCCGTTTTTCTTCGTTTTCGAATCAACGAGGAAGAGTGAAGTTAAGAAATCTTCTCTTTCACACTCAACAAACCTTGGGTTTCTATTATTGAAGAAAGGAAGCCAAGAAAAACAAAAATGGAGGAGGGAGGAAGAAGCTTCGCGCGTTAACAGAGGAAGAAAATGGAATTTTTGTGTTTTCTTTCCTTTCTCTTTCTTTCCTTTCTTTTTCCTTTCTTCCTTTTTCCTTCTTTCCTTTTTATATCCCTTTTCTTTTCTTTCTATTTCTTTTCCTTTTCTTTCCAAACAAACATATAAATATATAATAATTATAACTTAACAAATATCTCAAACAAATATCTAGATATTTGTTAACCGTAACGCATTAAATTCTCCGTAAAGGATTCACCGCACTTAATTTAATTTATTTATCGACGAGTAATTCTAATCGGCATCGAAATATCTTTTTGATCATATAAACTCCAAAATAATATTAACTTTGGCTTAAAAGCCTCCGAGCCAAAATCCAAAATACACAAAAATACATAATGTATACTTTAAAATTATGGGTTTTACAGAATCCATTAACATAAGACGTCGTGCTGACAATATTAGTAAAGATACAATCTTTCAATTTCAAATAAACGCAATCCAAAATAAAGACATTTGTTCCCTCTATGTCAACCTAATCTGATCATGCTACCAAAAAACTATACACCCTGAGTGATCTCCACGCGCCCCGTAAGATCCTCCTAACATAGTTCCAGTCAGGCGTTCCCGTCTACATTCCCATCCACAGGGTATGAACCGGTAGGATTGTCCTGACTATCATCTGAGGCCAAAGCCCAAATTTGCACAATAGTTGTAAAGGGTCACCAACCGAAATTAACAGTTAACACATGACATTTAAGTTTTTGAATGCACAAAATAACCTTTCCACTAGGCATGCACCTTAAAAGGATTTTCCATATGCTAAAAGTTCATATAATACTTGCCAAATGAAAATGAAGTCAAAATAAGTCTTAAATCAATCAAGTAATAAACAACTGGTCAATCCATTGATGAACCTATTGAGCCATCGATCATCTAACTCAAAATAAGAATTTCCACTAAGCCAATCGATTGGGAAATCGATTTGGATGAAGGGTTTTAGTGAAAACTGAACTCTAGGCTTAAATCAATCGATTGGGAAATCGATTGAATGAATAACTGAGCCCCTGTGTTAAAGCCAATCGATTGGGAAATCGATTTCCTGAGGGTTTTTCGTGAAAACTGTACTCTGGGCTTAATTCAATCGATTGGGAAATCGATTGAATGAATAACTGAGCCCCTGTATTAAAGCCAATCGATTTCTAAATCGATTTTGTCAAAATGGCTGAGCTCCTGTAATGGCCAAATTGATTGGCAAATCGATTTTGTCAAAATGGCTGAGCTCCTGTAATGAAGCCAATCGATTTTTGAGGAATCGCTTTTAATAGAATCGATTTGGGAATCGATTTCCCTGCATGTTTTTCTTAAAACTACATAAACTAACTCAATCACATTCAAACACAACTCCAAAACATAACAC
>NC_021164.2:27797002-27798488 GCF_000331145.2 Cicer arietinum
TTTAACTTAAACGATTTTCACAACAACATTAAGTAAACAAGACATTAAGAGATTCCCCATTCTTAATACTCGTTTAACTTAAACGATTTTCACGACCACATTAAGTTAACGTAGACATTAAGAGATTCCCCATTCTTAATACTCGTTTAACTTAAACGATTTTCACGACCACATTAAGTTAACGTAGACATTAAGAGATTCCCCATTCTTAATACTCGTTTAACTTAAACGATTTTCACGACCACATTAAGTTAACGTAGACATTAAGAGATTCCCCATTCTTAATACTCGTTTAACTTAAACGATTTTCACGACCACATTAAGTTAACGTAGACATTAAGAGATTCCCCATTCTTAATACTCGTTTAACTCTAATGGTTTTCAAATTCCACACAAAACAAACTCAAACATATTATCAAATTCAATCCACGATTCACACCAAAACACATCAATTCATTTCTCCACAAAATCCAACCATACACATATCAAATTTCATAAGCATGAATTATGAACACGTCAAACTTCTTTTACTCAAATTCATACACCAATGGGTTAAATTCATTTTCCGCGAAACATTCATCAATATCACCAAAATCTAACTCTAAGTTTTGCCCATAAAACCTTAAATTCATTTTCCCCAAATCAACACGTTAACCCTAACAAAATTCTTTTCCACACAACCACCGATAAGTCCCTTAATGCAAACTAGAAGTTTGGAAGGAGCCCTTACCTTCACGTTAACTTTAACATGCGATTAGGGTACCGCGAGTAAATCCGGTAAAATCTTCGCTCACAACATCGCTTCCAAAGTTGGTTCCCTAGCACCGTAGCGTGGTAGTGAACAAATTTTCCTTCTATCTCTTTGCGAAACGAAGCTTAGATCTAGATGAAACAGGGAGGTTTGTGTTTGACGGTTTTGAAATCCCTAACACTGTTTTTCTTCGTTTTCGAAACAACGAGGAAGTATGAAGATGAGATATCCTTGCTTTCTTACTCACTAAGCCTTGGGTTTCTATTCTTGAACAAAAGGAAGAAACGAAAATGAAAATCGAAGAAGGAGGAAGAAGGTGTCACGCGAGGCAGAGGAAGAAGATGGATTTTGTTCTTTCTTTCTTTCCCTTTTCCTTTCTTTCTTTTTCCTTCCTTTCTATTTCTTTTCTTTCTATTTCCTTCTCTTTTCCCTCCACACAAACATATATATACATATGTATTTATATATATTAATTACTTTTAATAAATATCTCCAAATATCTAGATATTTATTAAAATTACCATTTCACCCATAAGGCATTAAATTCTTCGTAAAGGATTCAATGTACTTAATTTAATTTATTTATCGACGAGTAATTTTAATCGGGCATCAGATATCTTTTTGTTCATATAAACTCCAAAATATTAATAACTTTAGCTAAAAAGCCTCCGAGTTCAATACCAAAATACACTAAAATACATAAAGTATACTTTAAAATTATGGGTCTTACATTAC
>NC_021164.2:27798500-27813094 GCF_000331145.2 Cicer arietinum
TCCAGTAGTAGGTGTGACTCTTAGAAATACATGGTCTCCCTGTTCGAATTCTAAAAGTCTGCGACGCTTGTCCGCGTAACTCTTCTGACGATCTTGTGAAGTCTTCATTTTCTCCTTGATCTTCTTTACCTTAGTTGTAGTCTGTTGTACCATCTCTGGTCCGACAATCATACTTTCACCGTCCTTATACCAACACAAGGGCGTTTGACACTTGTGCTCATATAAAGCCTCATATGGTGCCATTACAATACTTGCGTGGAAAATATTGTTGTAGGTGAACTCAATCAACGGAAGTACATTATCCCAACTTCCTCTATCATCTAATACACATGCTCTCAATAGATCTTCCAGGGACTGATTTGTCCTTTCAGTCTGTCCGTCCGTTTGTGGATGGTAAGCTGAACTTACTCGTAGTTTCGTTCCCAACGCTTCGTGCAATGCTCCCCAAAAATGTGATGTGAACTTCAGATCACGGTCTGATACAATACTCGATGGTACTCCGTGTAATCTCACAATTTTAGCAATGTAGATCTCTGTTAACTGATCTACCTTATATGTGGTCTTTACTGGCAAAAAGTGTGCGGATTTAGTCAGTCGATCCACTATCACCCATATAGAATCATTCTTTCTCCTTGTTTTTGGCAATCCAATTATAAAATCCATGGAAATGCTGTCCCACTTCCATTCAGGTATATCTAAAGGTTGCAACATCCCAGCAGGTCGCTGATGTTCCACCTTCGCTTTCTGACAAGTTAGACAAGTTGATACATACTCTGCTACATGTTTCTTCATTCCTGGCCACCAATAATTCTGCCTCAAATCCTGATACACCTTTATTGCTCCAGGATGAATGCTCAACTTGCTCCAGGATTAAAGCCAATCGATTTCCAAATCGATTTTGTCAAAATGGCTGAGCTCCTGTAATGAAGCCAACCGATTGCCAAATCGATTTTGTCAAAATGGCTGAGCTCCTGTAATGGCCAAATCGATTGGCAAATCGATTTTGTCAAAATGGTTGAGCTCCTGTAATGAAGCCAATCGATTGCCAAATCGATTTTTGAGGAATAGCTTTTAATAGAATCGATTTGGGAATCGATTTCCCTGCAAGTTTTTCTTAAAACTACATAACTAACTCAATCACATTCACACACAACTCCAAAACATATCACTTAGGAATTATCACACAATCATCACGACAACTTGAGTTTCGAAACAGTTTTACAATCAATTTCACTTACACACAATTTGTTCCAAAACATAGACACTTAGTACAATCATCACAATCCCGTACTGTTTTTCGAGGTGCCACCTATCACGGGTCTGCACAATTTACAAAAAAGCGAAAACCATAAACGTACTGCCTATCACGGGCCCGTACTGTTTTTCGAGGTGCCACCTATCACGGGTCTGCACAATTTACAAAAAAGCGAAAACCATAAACGTACTGCCTATCACGGGCCCGTACTGTTTTTCGAGGTGCCACCTATCACGGGTCTGCACAATTTACAAAAAAGCGAAAACCATAAACGTACTGCCTATCACGGGCCCGTATCGTTTACCGAGGTGCCACCTATCACGGGTCTGCACGGTTTACTAAAAAGAACGTAAATTGTAAATGTACCGCCTATCACAGGCCAAAGTACTATTTACCAAGGTGCCACCTATCACGGGTCTGCACGGTTTACTAAAAAGAACGTAAATTGTAAATGTACCGCCTATCACAGGCCAAAGTACCAATTAGCGAGGTGCCACCTATCACGGGTCTGCACGATTTACTAAAAAGCGTAAACCATAAACGTACTGCCTATCACGAGCCCGTACCGTTTACCGAGGTGCCACCTATCACGGGTCTGCACGGTTTACTAAAAAGAACGTAAATTGTAAATGTATCGCCTATCGCAGGCCAAAGTACTATTTACCAAGGTGCCACCTATCACGGGTTTGCACAATTTACAAAAAAACGTAAACCCTAAACGTACTGCCTATGACAGACCCGTACCGTTTACCGAGGTGCCACCTATCACGGGTCTGCACAGTTTACAAAAACGTAAATCATAAATGTACTGCCTACCACAGGCCAAAGTACTATTTATCAAGGTGCCACCTATCACGGGTCTGCACAGTTTACAAAAACGTAAATCATAAATGTACTGCCTACCACAGGCCAAAGTACTATTTATCAAGGTGCCACCTATCACGGGTCTGCACAGTTTACAAAAACGTAAATCATAAATGTACTGCCTACCACAGGCCAAAGTACTATTTATCAAGGTGCCACCTATCACGGGTCTGCACGATTTACAAAAAGGATGAAAATGCATGAGCATATACTGACTCCTTCCACGACAATCGTTAAGCAAATGCAGATATTAAAAGATTCCCCATTTTTAATACTCATTTAACTTAAACGATTTTCACAACAAACATTAAGTAAACAAGACATTAAGAGATTCCCCATTCTTAATACTCATTTAACTTAAACGATTTTCAAAACAAACATTAAGTAAACAAGACATTAAGAGATTCCCCATTCTTAATACTCATTTAACTTAAACGATTTTCACATATAACATTATGTAACCAAGACATTAAGAGATTCCCCATTCTTAATACTCGTTTAACTCTAATGGTTTTCAAATTCCACACAAAACAAACTCAAACATATTATCAAATTCAATCCACGATTCACACCAAAACACATCAATTCATTTCTCCACAAAATCCAACCATACACATATCAAATTTCATAAGCATGAATTATGAACACGTCAAATTTCATTTACTCAAATTCATACACCAATGGGTTAAATTCATTTTCCGCGAAACATTCGTCAATATCACCAAAATCTAACTCTAAGATTTTACCCACAAAGCCTTAAATTCATTTTCCCCAAATCAACACTTTAACCCTAAAAAAATTCTTTTCCAAACAACCACAAATAAGTCCCTAAATGCAAACTAGAAGTTTGGAAGGAGCCATTACCTTCATGTTAGCTTTAACGTGCGATTATGGTACCGCGAGTAAATCCGGTAAAATCTCCGCTTGCAACGTCGCTTCCAAAGTTGGTTCCCTAGCACCGTAGCGTGGTAGTGAACAACTTTCCCTTCTATCTCTTTGCAAAACGAAGCTTAGATCTAGATGAAACAGGGAGGTTTGTGTTTGACGGTTTTGAAATTCCTAACACCGTTTTTATTCGTTTTCGAAACAACGAGGAAGTATGAAGCTGAGAAATCCTTGCTTTCTTACCCACTAAGCGTTGGGTTTCTATTCTTGGACAAAAGGATGAAACGAAAATGAAAATGGAAGAAGGAGGAAGAAGATGGATTTTGTTCTTCTTTCTTTCCCTTTTCCTTTCTTTCTTTTTCCTTCCTTTCTATTTCTTTTCTTTCTATTTCCTTCTCTTTTCCCTCCACACAAACATATATATACATATGTATTTATATTTATTAATTACTTCTAACAAATATCTCCAAATATCTAGATATTTATTAAAATTACCATTTCACCCATAAGGCATTAAATTCTTCGTAAAGGATTCACCGTACTTAATTTAATTTATTTATCGACGAGTAATTTTAATCGGGCATCAGATATCTTTTTGGTCATATAAACTCCAAAATACACTAAAATACATAAAGTATACTTTAAAATTATGGGTCTTAAAGTCCTCCCTAAGCTTATTCTAGTCTATATGGTTTTTAACCAGTCTTGTGTATCCAATAAGTTCATTTGTGTCATTGGATTAACATTTAGGTCATATTCTTCTTCCCTACGCTTATTCTAGTCCACTTAGGGTTTTTAACCAACTTATGCATCCAATAGGTGTGTTTGGGTCATTGGATTAACATTTAGTTCCTTTTCGTCTTCCCTAAGTTTATTCTAGTCAATTGAGCTTTTTACACCAATCTTGTGCATCCAAAAAGTTCATTTGCGTAATTAGATTAACATTTATGTCATATTCATCTTCCCTAGGCTTATTCTAGTCCAATTAGGATTTTTAACCAATATTGTGAATTCAATAGGTGTGTTTCTGTCATTGGATTAATATTTAGGTCATTTTCGTCCTCCTTAGGCCTATTCTTTTCCAATTAGGAGTTTTAACCAATCTTGTGCATCTTATAAGTTCATTTGTGTCATTGGATTATCATTTAGGTCATTTTCATCCTCCCTAGGCTTATTCTAGTCAAATTAGGGGTTTTAACAAATCTTTTGCATCCAATACGTGTGTTAGTTTCATTGGATTAACATTTAGGTCATTTTTGTCCTCCCTAGCCATATTCTAGTCCATTTAGGGTTTTTAACCAATCTTTTGCATCCAACAAGTTCATTTGTGTCATTGGATTAATTTTTGTTTAACAAATCTTGTGCATCCAATACGTGTGTTTGTGGCATTGGATTAACATTTAGTTCATCTTCCTCCTCCCAAGTCTTATTCTAGTCCATTTAGGGTTTTAAACTAATCTTTTGCATACAATGAATTCATTTGTGTAATTGGATTAGTTTTTAGTTCATATTTGTCTTTTGTAGCCTTATTCTAGTCCAATTAGGGTTTTTAACAAATCATGTGCATCCAATAGTTGTGTTTGTGTCATTGGAATTATATTTAGGTCATTGTCGTCCTCCCCAAGCTTATTCAAGTCCAATTAGGTTTTTAACCAATCTTGGGCATCTAATAGGTGTATTTTTGTGATTGGATTAATATTTAGGTCATTTTTGTCCTCCCTAGGCTTACTTAGTCCATTTAGATTTTTTGTCCAATCTTGTGCATCCCATAAGTTCATTTGTGTCATTGGATTAACATTTAGGTCATTTTCGTCCTCCCTAAGCATATTATAGTCTGTTTAGCATTTTTAACCAATCTTGTGCATCCTATAAGTTCATTTGTGCCATTGTATTAACATTCAGGTTATTTTCGTCCTGCCTAGGCTTATTCTAGTCCAATTGGGGTTTTTAACCAATCTTGTGCATCCAATAGTACGTTTGTGTCATTGGATTTACATTTAGGTCATTTTGGTCCTCCCTAGCCTTATCCTTGTTCATTTAGGGTTTTTGTCCAATCTTGTGCATCCAAAAAGTTCATTTGTGTCATGGGATTTACATTTAGGTAATTTTCGTCCTCCCTAGGGTTATTCTAGTCTAATTAGCATTTTTAACCAATCTTTTACTTCCAATACGTGTGTTTGTATAATTGGATTAACGTTTATGTCATTTTTATCTTCCCTATGCTTTATTCTAGTCCGTTATTGGTTTTTGTCCAAAGTTGTGCATCCAATAAGTTCATTTGTGTCATTGGATTAACATTTATGTCATTTTTTCATCATCCCTACTCTTGTTGTAGTCCAATTAGAATTTTTAACCAATCTTGTGCATCCAATACGTGTGTTTGTGTCATTGGATTAACATTTATGTCATTTTCAGCCTCCCTAGGCTTTTTCTAGTCCAATTAGGGTTTTTGTCAATTCTTGTGCATCCAATAACTTCATTTGTGTCATTGGATTTACATTTATGTCATTTTTTTTCATCCTTAGGCTTATTCTAGTGAAATTAGGATTTTTAACCAATCTTGTGGATCCAATAGGTGTGTTTGTGGCATTGGATTAACATTTAGTTCATCTTCCTCCTCCCAAGTCTTATTCTAGTCCATTTAGGGTTTTAAACTAATCTTTTGCATACAATGAATTCATTTGTGTAATTGGATTAGTTTTTAGTTCATATTTGTCTTTTGTAGCCTTATTCTAGTCCAATTAGGGTTTTTAACAAATCATGTGCATCCAATAGTTGTGTTTGTGTCATTGGAATTATATTTAGGTCATTGTCGTCCTCCCCAAGCTTATTCAAGTCCAATTAGGTTTTTAACCAATCTTGGGCATCTAATAGGTGTATTTTTGTGATTGGATTAATATTTAGGTCATTTTTGTCCTCCCTAGGCTTACTTAGTCCATTTAGATTTTTTGTCCAATCTTGTGCATCCCATAAGTTCATTTGTGTCATTGGATTAACATTTAGGTCATTTTCGTCCTCCCTAAGCATATTATAGTCTGTTTAGCGTTTTTAACCAATCTTGTGCATCCTATAAGTTCATTTGTGCCATTGTATTAACATTCAGGTTATTTTCGTCCTGCCTAGGCTTATTCTAGTCCAATTGGGGTTTTTAACCAATCTTGTGCATCCAATAGTACGTTTGTGTCATTGGATTTACATTTAGGTCATTTTGGTCCTCCCTAGCCTTATCCTTGTTCATTTAGGGTTTTTGTCCAATCTTGTGCATCCAAAAAGTTCATTTGTGTCATGGGATTTACATTTAGGTAATTTTCGTCCTCCCTAGGGTTATTCTAGTCTAATTAGCATTTTTAACCAATCTTTTACTTCCAATACGTGTGTTTGTATAATTGGATTAACGTTTATGTCATTTTTATCTTCCCTATGCTTTATTCTAGTCCGTTATTGGTTTTTGTCCAAAGTTGTGCATCCAATAAGTTCATTTGTGTCATTGGATTAACATTTATGTCATTTTTTCATCATCCCTACTCTTGTTGTAGTCCAATTAGAATTTTTAACCAATCTTGTGCATCCAATACGTGTGTTTGTGTCATTGGATTAACATTTATGTCATTTTTTCATCATCCCTACTCTTGTTGTAGTCCAATTAGAATTTTTAACCAATCTTGTGCATCCAATACGTGTGTTTGTGTCATTGGATTAACATTTATGTCATTTTTTCATCATCCCTACTCTTGTTGTAGTCCAATTAGAATTTTTAACCAATCTTGTGCATCCAATACGTGTGTTTGTGTCATTGGATTAACATTTATGTCATTTTTTCATCATCCCTACTCTTGTTGTAGTCCAATTAGAATTTTTAACCAATCTTGTGCATCCAATACGTGTGTTTGTGTCATTGGATTAACATTTATGTCATTTTTTCATCATCCCTACTCTTGTTGTAGTCCAATTAGAATTTTTAACCAATCTTGTGCATCCAATACGTGTGTTTGTGTCATTGGATTAACATTTATGTCATTTTTTCATCATCCCTACTCTTGTTGTAGTCCAATTAGAATTTTTAACCAATCTTGTGCATCCAATACGTGTGTTTGTGTCATTGGATTAACATTTATGTCATTTTTTCATCATCCCTACTCTTGTTGTAGTCCAATTAGAATTTTTAACCAATCTTGTGCATCCAATACGTGTGTTTGTGTCATTGGATTAACATTTATGTCATTTTTTCATCATCCCTACTCTTGTTGTAGTCCAATTAGAATTTTTAACCAATCTTGTGCATCCAATACGTGTGTTTGTGTCATTGGATTAACATTTATGTCATTTTTTCATCATCCCTACTCTTGTTGTAGTCCAATTAGAATTTTTAACCAATCTTGTGCATCCAATACGTGTGTTTGTGTCATTGGATTAACATTTATGTCATTTTTTCATCATCCCTACTCTTGTTGTAGTCCAATTAGAATTTTTAACCAATCTTGTGCATCCAATACGTGTGTTTGTGTCATTGGATTAACATTTATGTCATTTTTTCATCATCCCTACTCTTGTTGTAGTCCAATTAGAATTTTTAACCAATCTTGTGCATCCAATACGTGTGTTTGTGTCATTGGATTAACATTTATGTCATTTTTTCATCATCCCTACTCTTGTTGTAGTCCAATTAGAATTTTTAACCAATCTTGTGCATCCAATACGTGTGTTTGTGTCATTGGATTAACATTTATGTCATTTTTTCATCATCCCTACTCTTGTTGTAGTCCAATTAGAATTTTTAACCAATCTTGTGCATCCAATACGTGTGTTTGTGTCATTGGATTAACATTTATGTCATTTTTTCATCATCCCTACTCTTGTTGTAGTCCAATTAGAATTTTTAACCAATCTTGTGCATCCAATACGTGTGTTTGTGTCATTGGATTAACATTTATGTCATTTTTTCATCATCCCTACTCTTGTTGTAGTCCAATTAGAATTTTTAACCAATCTTGTGCATCCAATACGTGTGTTTGTGTCATTGGATTAACATTTATGTCATTTTTTCATCATCCCTACTCTTGTTGTAGTCCAATTAGAATTTTTAACCAATCTTGTGCATCCAATACGTGTGTTTGTGTCATTGGATTAACATTTATGTCATTTTTTCATCATCCCTACTCTTGTTGTAGTCCAATTAGAATTTTTAACCAATCTTGTGCATCCAATACGTGTGTTTGTGTCATTGGATTAACATTTATGTCATTTTTTCATCATCCCTACTCTTGTTGTAGTCCAATTAGAATTTTTAACCAATCTTGTGCATCCAATACGTGTGTTTGTGTCATTGGATTAACATTTATGTCATTTTTTCATCATCCCTACTCTTGTTGTAGTCCAATTAGAATTTTTAACCAATCTTGTGCATCCAATACGTGTGTTTGTGTCATTGGATTAACATTTATGTCATTTTTTCATCATCCCTACTCTTGTTGTAGTCCAATTAGAATTTTTAACCAATCTTGTGCATCCAATACGTGTGTTTGTGTCATTGGATTAACATTTATGTCATTTTTTCATCATCCCTACTCTTGTTGTAGTCCAATTAGAATTTTTAACCAATCTTGTGCATCCAATACGTGTGTTTGTGTCATTGGATTAACATTTATGTCATTTTTTCATCATCCCTACTCTTGTTGTAGTCCAATTAGAATTTTTAACCAATCTTGTGCATCCAATACGTGTGTTTGTGTCATTGGATTAACATTTATGTCATTTTTTCATCATCCCTACTCTTGTTGTAGTCCAATTAGAATTTTTAACCAATCTTGTGCATCCAATACGTGTGTTTGTGTCATTGGATTAACATTTATGTCATTTTTTCATCATCCCTACTCTTGTTGTAGTCCAATTAGAATTTTTAACCAATCTTGTGCATCCAATACGTGTGTTTGTGTCATTGGATTAACATTTATGTCATTTTTTCATCATCCCTACTCTTGTTGTAGTCCAATTAGAATTTTTAACCAATCTTGTGCATCCAATACGTGTGTTTGTGTCATTGGATTAACATTTATGTCATTTTTTCATCATCCCTACTCTTGTTGTAGTCCAATTAGAATTTTTAACCAATCTTGTGCATCCAATACGTGTGTTTGTGTCATTGGATTAACATTTATGTCATTTTTTCATCATCCCTACTCTTGTTGTAGTCCAATTAGAATTTTTAACCAATCTTGTGCATCCAATAAGTTCATTTGTGTCATTGGATTAACATTTATGTCATTTTTTCATCATCCCTACTCTTGTTGTAGTCCAATTAGAATTTTTAACCAATCTTGTGCATCCAATACGTGTGTTTGTGTCATTGGATTAACATTTATGTCATTTTCAGCCTCCCTAGGCTTTTTCTAGTCCAATTAGGGTTTTTGTCAATTCTTGTGCATCCAATAACTTCATTTGTGTCATTGGATTTACATTTATGTCATTTTTTTTCATCCTTAGGCTTATTCTAGTGAAATTAGGATTTTTAACCAATCTTGTGGATCCAATAGGTGTGTTTGTGTCATTGGATTATCCTTTAGGTCATTTTCGTCCTCCCTAGGCTTATTCTAGACCATTTAGGGTTTTTGTCCAATCTTGAGCAACCAATAAGTTCATTTGTGTCATTAGATTAACATTTATGTCATTTTTCGTCATTCCTAGGCTTATTCTAGTTCAATTAGGGTTTTTAGCTAATCTTTTGCATCCAATAAGTTCATTTGTGTCATTGGTCTAGATTTTACGTCATAGTCGTCCTCTTTAGGCTTATTCTGGGCCAACTATGGTTTTTAACCAATCATGTGCATCCAATAGTTGTGTTTGTGTCATTAGATTAACATATAGGTCTTATTCATCCTTCTTATGCTTATTCTAGTCTAATTAGGGGTTTCAACCAATCTTGTGCATCCAATAGTTGTATTTGCATCAATTGATTAATATTTAGGTCATTTTCGTCCTCCCTAAGCTTATTCAAGTCCATTTATCGTTTTTAACTAAATTTTTGCATCCAATAAGTTCACCCAAAAGGTGTATTTGTGTCATTGGATTAATATTTAGGTCATTTTCGTCCCCCATTAGCTTATTCTTGTCTAATTAGGGGTTTTAACCAATCATGTGCATCATATAAGGTCATTTGTGTCATTCAATTAACATTTAGATCATTTTCGTCCACCCTGGGCTTATTCTTATCCAATTAGGGTTTTTAACCAATCTTGTGCATCCAATAGGGGTGTTTGTATCATTGGATTAACATTTAGGTCATTTTCGTCCTCGATAAGCTTATTCTAGTCCAATTATGGGTTTTAACCAATCTTGTGCATCCTATAAGTTCATTTGTGTCATTGGATAAACATTTAGGTCATTTTCGTTCTTCCTAGGCTTATTCTAGTCCATTTAGGGTTTTTGTCCAATCTTGTGCATCCAATAATTTATTTGCGTCATTGGATTAACATTTAGGTCATTTTTGTACTCCCTAGCCGTATTCTAGTCCAATTTATGTTTTTAACCAATCTTGTGCATCATATAAGTTCATTTTGTTCATTGGATTTACATTTAAGTCATTTTCGTCCTCCCTATGCTTATTCTAGTCCAATTAGGGTTTTTCACCAATGTTGTGCATCCAGTAGGTGTATTTGTGTCATTGAATTAATATTTAGGTAATTTTCGTCCCTCGTAGGCTTATTTTAGTCCAATTAGGGTTTTTAACTAATCTTGTGCATCCTATAAGTTCATTTGTGTCATTTGATTAACATTTAGGGTATTTTGTGGGGAATTTCGTAGACTTTTAGCCCAGTTTTGGTATTTAGTGAGTTAAATACCAAAAATATATTTTTTGAAATTGGATTAAAATTATTTGTCGGAGAATAATTTTTTATGTTACAAAGAATTTAATACCTGGCAGTTTTGTTAAAAATATATCGAGTTGATGAAAATTTTATTTGTCAATTGAGTTGCGACGAGAATGGATATTTTTATCAAAAAGTGGTTTGGAAAGTGATCGATGAAATGGTAATTTTATAAAATATCTAGATATTTTTAGATATTTGTTATATATATATATATATATATATATAGCAAGAAAAGTGAAGGAAGGAAAAGGAGGGAATAAGAAAGGAAGGAAAAAGCGAGAAAGGAAAACTGAAAGAAAATAGAGAACGGAGGAAAACTGAATTTTCTTCCTCCCTGACTCGCGACCCCGTCTTCTTCTTCCATCTTTTTCATTCATTTTCGTTGCTTCCTTTTGCTTCAAGAAAAGGAACCAAGGCTTGGTGGGTGAGAAAGCAAGAATTTCTCAACTTCATTTTTCTCCTTTAATTCAAAAACGGGGAAAAACGGTGTTGGTGTTTTCAAAACCGTCAAACACAAACCTTCACTTTTCTTCTAGATCTAAGCTTCGTTTCGCGAAGAGATAGAAGGGAAAGTTGCACACCTCCACGCTACGGTGCTAGTGAACCAACTTTCAAAGCGACGTCGCGAGCGGAGATTTTATCGGAATTACTTGTGGTACCCTAATCGCTCGTTAAAGCTAACGTTAAGGTTAGGGCTCCTTCCAATCTTTTAGTTTGCATTTAGGGACTTATCTGTGGTTGGATGGAAAAGAAATTTGTTAGGGTTGAAGTGTAGATTTGAGGATAATGAATTTAATGCTTTTATGGGTGAAATTTTAGAGTTGGATATTTGGTGATATTGAAGAGTGTTTGAATTTAACTCATTTATGTGTGGTTTTGAGGAAATGAAATTTGATATGTTTGAGTGTTGGGTTATGATGATTTGTGGTTGTCGTGTTTGACGCGTTCATAATTAATATTTATAAATTTTGAGATGTGTTTGTGTGGATTTTGTGGAAAAATAAATTGATGTGATTTGGTGTGAATTGTGGATTGAATTTGAGAATATGTATGAGTATGTTCTGTGTGGAATTTGAAAATCGTTAGAGTTAAATGAGGATTAAGAAAGAGGAATCTCTTAATATCTACATTTACTTAATGATTGTCCTCAAAATTGTTAGAGTTAAATGAGGATTAAGAAAGAGGAATCTCTTAATATCTACATTTACTTAATGATTGTCCTCAAAATTGTTAGAGTTAAATGAGGATTAAGAAAGAGGAATCTCTTAATATCTACATTTACTTAATGATTGTCCTCAAAATTGTTAGAGTTAAATGAGGATTAAGAAAGAGGAATCTCTTAATATCTACATTTACTTAATGATTGTCCTCAAAATTGTTAGAGTTAAATGAGGATTAAGAAAGAGGAATCTCTTAATATCTACATTTACTTAATGATTGTCGTCAAAATTGTTAGAGTTAAATGGGTATTAAGAATTGGGAATCTCTTAATATCTGCATTTAGTTAATGATTGTCGTCAAAATTGTTAGAGTTAAATGAGTATTAAGAATGGGGAATCTCTTAATATCTACATTTACTTAATGATTGTCGTCAAAATTGTTAGAGTTAAATGAGTATTAAGAATGGGGAATCTCTTAATATCTACATTTACTTAATGATTGTCGTAAAAAATGTTAGAGTTAAATGGATATTTAAAATGGGGAATCTTTTAATATCTGCATTTACTTAATGATTGTCGTCAAAATTGTTGGAGTTAAACGAGTATTAAAATTGGGGAATCTTTTAATATCTATGTTTACTTAATGATTGTCGTGAAAAATGTTAGAGTTAAATGAGTATTAAAAATAGGGAATCTTTTAATATCTGCATTTACTCAACGATTGTCGTGGATAGAGTCAGAGTATGCTCATGCATTTCATAATACATGGCGACCGGATGGGCCATGGTGATAGTGGTGACCGGATGGGCCACGAGATGATTCCATGTGATTTATTGGTTCATCTTATCCTTGCGGGGATTGTCACGTTGTGTAAGGTCTGCATAGACTGCACATTTTTGGTAAATTGTGTTGACCCGTGATTGGTAGCACCTCGGTAATTTAGTACTTTGGCCTATGATAGGCGGTACAATTATGATTTACGGTCCTTCGAGGAGGGTTTTGGTTTGGAATTCCGAGTCCATGCATTTTGGCATATACGCATTTCATTAAGGTGCTTGGCACGCGAGTCGTGTTTGATTTAAGATTATGATTGAATGTTTGAACTCAAGTTGTCATGGTGATTGTGTTATAATTGCCAAGTGCGGATGTTTTGGAATTGTGTGTAAGTGTGATTGATTGCAAAACCATTATGAAACCTAAGTTGTCGTGGTGATTGTGTTATAATTGCCAAGTGTGAATGTTTTGGAATTGTGTGTAAGTGTGATTGATTGCAAAACCATTTCAAAACTCAAGATGTCATGGTGATTGCGCTATAATTGCTAAGTGTGATTGTTTGGATTTGTGTGTAAGTGTTGATTGGTTTCGAAACCCTTTAAAAAGTTGAATTTTGCTGTTTTTCTGCTGTTGTCTAATGTGTATTCGAATACAGAAGGTTGTATTCGAATACATACATGTTGTTTTTGCCACTGACTTACTGTATAGTCGAATACAGAAGGTTGTATTCGAATACAGACATGATGTTTTGCTACTGACTTACTGTGTAATCGAATACAGAAGGCTGTATTCGAATACATACATGTTTTTTTTGCTGATGAATGTTGAAACAGCCTTGTATTCAAATACAGAGTTGTCTTCTTCGAATACAACATTGCAGTTTTGTTAAAAACTTCATTTTTCAACCTCGTTTATGCATGTTTGGCATATGGAAACCCTTTTAAGGTGCATGCTAAGTTGAAAGGTTATTTTGTGCATTTAAAAATTTAAATGTTATGTGTTAATTGTTAATTTCAGTTGGTGACCCTTTCCAACTATTGTGGAAATCTGGGCTTTGCCCTCAGATGAGAACTAGGACCATCCTACCGGTTAGTACCCTGTAGATGGGAAGGTAGTTGGACCTACCTGACTGGAGCTGTGTTTGGAGGATCTTACGGGGCGCGTGAAGATCATCTGGGATGTATAGTTTTTTGTAGAATGATCAGATTAGGTTGACATATAGGGACTAGATGTCTTTCTTTTTGGGTTGTGCTTAGTTTAATTTGGAAGACTGTACCTATACCAATATTATTAGCTTGACATTTTATTATGGTGGGGTCCATGTACCACTTTTTGATGTGTAAATACTTTGGATTCGTATTTCAAAAACTATTCCGCTGCTTGTAAATTATGTTGACTTATTTGTCGTTGTGTTACGACTTAAATATTTATCCAAAAGTATTTCCTTATTTATTTCTTTCTTATTATGAATATTTTTTGAAAAAAAAAATACACTCGCGCTGTTAAAAATCGCGGTGTTATAATTGTGGTATCAGAGCTTTGGTTTTGGATTTCTTTGGGGCTGTGGATCCCTTGGTTTAGGATGTAGGCCAACCTCTAGGTTGGGAGTCGTTATCTGATCATGTGTCGGGGTAATTGGTCTGAGGTATCAGATCAGGGATAGTTATTATGTGTTGATATAATCGGAAGTTAGCTTTGGAATTATTCGAAGTGGTGTTAACACTCTTCTTGATGCTGGTTTTGGGGAAACACTACCTCCAAGAAGGAATGACGTTGCAAGAATGAACGTCT
>NC_021164.2:27813204-27826833 GCF_000331145.2 Cicer arietinum
AAAGATTTTCGTCGTTACCATCCTCCAAAGTTCAAGGGTGATGAGAACTCAGAAAAAGCTGATTAGTAGATTCAAGGAATGGAAATGATCTTCGTAATGACCGATTGTCAGGCAAAGTTGAAGCAAATCGTGACGGCATGGAATTTATGAAATGGTTCCAAAGACACAGAAGCTATGTGTTGGTGTTAACTCGAAGATGATGAGTATGGGTGGCATTAACATTAGACTAATAAGGGATTTCAAGTAAAGATCTAAGTGGAGGACTTTTGTTAAGAAAATTATTAGATGTTTTCCTGGTAGATTTCAGGATGAAACTGGATGAAGTCTGATAACTGTCAAAGAGATGTGAACATCATGGAATTGCTGAGAAGACGAGGCTACCTTTTGGAATAGCATTTTGTGCTTAGGTGTCAATGAAAGAGACTTGTATTGAAGTTAAGGGACGCTACACGTTAAGGGTAAATACTACCTTTGTTAGATAAAATGCGCTTTGAGGAATAGTCGATACCTTGAGGGGTAAAGTTGAGCATTCGAGTTAAACTAGATTCATAACTCGGATTATTAAGTATGAATCTCATGACCAGTATAGGAGTGAGAATATATATTTTGTTGATAAGTGACAAATCTCTTTGTGGTTTAGGAGATAGATAGTGATTTTGGGATGAAACTATAGATGCGTAAGTGTGAATTTTAAGCGATGTTCAGAAAACATAAGGAGTTAAGCCTTGATGTATTGAACCCTATGTTACCATTAAGTGGAATTTGAAGTATCAAGTACGAGAATACTTCGAGATTGTAGTAATGTAAGTTTTGAGAGTCTATTAAAGGATGGAAATTACTTGGAGAATGTTAATATTTTGATATGTCGGAGGGATTATTCGAGATTTGATTTGGGACCCTAAGATGGATGATGAAAGGTATGTGGGTCTTGGAGATATTTTACTGCAAACTTATGAGGATGAAGTTTATAGAAAATTATTTCTTAGGAAATGCTTATGGGGAACATTTGAGAAATAGTTCTTTATGACGTTCGATTGTTAGGATTCTTTTAGTTTGTATCTCGGTGAAGGTTGGGAAGGAATAAGAATCCAGCGAGTGAACCAAATTTTGGAAAATGTGCCAAGAAAACTTGTTGGAGCAGCACATGTATATGTAGCTTATGACAATTAAAGATTGATGAAAGGAATTATCTCACCTATAATTCAGACATTGTTATTATAAGGGTATGTCAATGATATAAAGGCACTACTTGAGTGCATGTCATGGAGCTTGCTGTTGTGTTCGTCAATCAACAGAGTTAAATGTTTGTTTGGTAGGGAAGAATTGAGCATGAAATGGAAAAGTCAGGTGGGTACTGGTAAGGCTTGATTTTATTGAAATCACTATAATGAGGAAAGACAAAGTATGATGGCAGATGAGCTAAGCAAATAAAGGACTTTAGATATTGACCACATGGACGGTTGAATGATGGTAGAGGTGAAAAGTGGTTTGAGATATATTTTAGATGTAGAATATTTCGTAAGAAACGTGAAAATTAGGAGGAATTAAGATTTTATTTGAATTGTTGAAGAAATTCTTAAGGTCCAGGATTACAAGTTTATTCGAAGGGATAAAAGTTTAATAGTAAGAGGAAAGACAAAAGAAAATCATGTTCGGTTGGATGACATTTTGGGATATGACGCACAATGGTGTGTACCAATTGTGGTTGTCAAAGAAGAGAACAATTTTTGGGAAAAGACATACAAGAGTAAGCTAAGTAATGATTTCAAAATAATGAAGAGATAATCATCGAGCTGCAAAGAAAGGACTCGATGAAATTGAGAAGTGTCAAAATGAATACTGGCAGTAGATGTAGGAGAATTATTTTCGAGTTTGTCCATACTTGCAAAGTATGTAAAGAAATAGACTAGGGAAACGTGAATTTGATGTGTTAGGCATGAGACAAATATAGGTCTTAACCAATGAATGAAATTCAAGTTGGATTTTTGTTAGAGACGTGACTCTTGAAATGAAGTACTAAACTGGAAGGAAGTTTGTGTATCATGAGTAGTATAGTTTTGGCATGTTATCAAAAGAATTTGAGGAAGCTTGGATCACCAAGCAGATTTGGGGATGGAATTATTAGAGTTATAATTAGAACAACATACGGATAAGAACACTACGATTTGGCGTAGTTGTGCGACTAAAGAAAAATCGAGGATTGTTGACCATGGATACATTTAGGAGTTCTCGGCGGTAATGATTGTTTTGTGCCAATGTGTTGATGTCATACCCAGTGTTTCAGTTTGGTACCAAATGGATGATTTGTACCAAGTGGACGTATATGAGGCTATGTGACATAGTTTTGGGCGACTGCAATCCGTCGATAAGAGCAAAGTTATAGGAAAATACGGGAAACTCAGTGGACCTAGAGAAGTTTGTTAATCGCTTGTGCATTAGGATAACCATAAGTGCAAGTCGTAGGGAGTGCTATTACAATTCGATTAAGATAGTCCAAGCCACCATCATGGTTGTTGGCTATTTATTGACAAATTGAGGGACTGATCATCCTTAATCTCTTGTTGATAGTAGACAAAATCATGTTGAATGGAACGGATGAGTCTTACCGGCTATGATAATGTGTAGAGTTATTAAGCACCCTATGAAAAGGGGTAGGCAACGCTTTCTTCGAGTAGGCCAGGTAAAACAAGTTGTAACTTGTATGTTGAATTTGAGTACAAACCTAGTGTGGATTGTTACTCGTACTTTAAGTTTCGAGGACGAAACTTCTTTTTGGAGGGTAGTAATGTAAGACCCTTAATTTTAAATCCTAAATTATAAAATTTTAGGGTATTTGTGGGGAATTTCTTAGACTTTTAGCCCAGTTTTGGTATTTAGTGAGTTAAATACCAAAAATATATTTTTCGAAATTGGATTAAAATTATTTGTCGGGGAATAATTTATTTACATTACAAAGAATTTAATACCTGGCAATTTTGTTAAAAATATATCGAGTTGATGAAAATTTATTTGTCAATTGAGTTGCGACAAGAGTAGATATTTTTAAGAAAAAAAATGGTTTGGAAAGTGATGGATGAAATGGTAATTTTATGAAATATCTAGATATTTTTAGATATTTGTTATATATATATAGAAAGAAAAGTGAAAGAATGAAAAGGAGAGAATAAGAAAGGAATGAAAAAGGGAGAAAGGAAAACTGAAAGAAAACAGAGAACGGAGGAAAACTGGATTTTCTTCCCCCCTGACTCGCGACCCCGTCTTCTTCTTCCATCTTTTTCTTTCATTTTCGTTGCTTCCTTTTGCTTCAAGAAAAGGAACCAAGGCTTGGTGGGTGAGAAAGCAAGAATTTCTCAACTTCATTCTTCTCCTTTGATTCAAAAACGGAGAAAAACGGTGTTAGTGTTTTCAAAATCGTCAAACACAAACCTTCACTTTTCTTCTAGATCTAAGCTCCGTTTCGCGACGAGATAGAAGGGAAAGTTGCTCACCTCCACGCTATGGTGCTAGTGAACAAACTTTGTAAGCGACGTCGCGAGCAGAGATTTTATCGGAATTACTCGCGGTACCATAATCGCTCGTTAAAGCTAACGTTAAGGTAAGGGATCCTTCCAAACTTTTAGTTTGCATTTAGGGACTTATCTGTGGTTGGGTGGAAAAGACATTTGTTAGGGTTGAAGTGTAGATTTGAGGAAAATTAATTTAATGCTTTTATGCGTGAAATCTTAGAGTTGGGTTTTTGGTGATATTGTTGAGTGTTTTGTGGAAAATGAATTTAACTCATTTATGTGTGGTTTTGAGGAAATGAAATTTGATATGTTTGAGTGGTGGGTTGTGATGATTTGTGGTTGTCATGTTTGACGATTTCATAATTAATATTTATTAAGTTTGAGATGTGTTTGTGTGGATTTTGTGGAAAAATGAATTGATGTGATTTGGTGTGAATTGTGGATTGAATTTGAGAATATGTCTGAGTATGTTCTGTGTGGAATTTGAAAATCATTAGAGTTAAACGAGTATTAAAAATAAGGAATCTTTTAATATCTCTGTTTACTTAATGTTTGTCGTCAAAATTGTTAGCGTTAAATGGGTATTAAGAATCGGGAATCTCTTAATATCTGCATTTACTGAATGATTGTCGTCAAAATTGTTAGAGTTAAATGAGTATTAAAAATGGGGAATCTTTTAATATCTATGTTTACTTAATGATTGTTGTGAAAATTGTTAGAGTTAAATGAGTATTAAAAATGGGGAATCTTTTAATATCTATGTTTACTTAATGATTGTTGTGAAAATTGTTAGAGTTAAATGAGTATTAAAAATGGGGAATCTTTTAATATCTATGTTTACTTAATGATTGTTGTGAAAATTGTTAGAGTTAAATGAGTATTAAAAATGGGGAATCTTTTAATATCTATGTTTACTTAATGATTGTTGTGAAAATTGTTAGAGTTAAATGAGTATTAAAAATGGGGAATCTTTTAATATCTGCATTTACTGAACGATTGTCGTGGATAAAGTCAGTGTATGCTAATGCATTTCATATTACATGGCGACCGGATGGGCCATGGTGATAGTGGTGACCAGATGGGCCACGAGATGATTCCATGTGATTTATTGGTTCATCTTATCCTTGCGGGGATTCTCGCGTCATGTAAGGTCTGTGATAGACTGCACATTTTTGGTAAATCGTGTTGACCCGTGATAGGTAGCACCTCGGTAATTTAGTACTTTGGCATGTGATAGGCGGTAAAATTATGATTTACGGCCCTTCGAGAAGGGTTTTGGTTTGGAATTCCAAGTCCATGAATTTTGGCATATACGCATTTCATTAGGGTGCTTGGCACGCGAGTCGTGTTTGATTTAAGATTATGATTGAGTGTTTGAACTCAAGTTGTCATGGTGATTGTGTTATAATTGCCAAGTGTGGATGTTTTGGAATTGTGTGTAAGTGTGATTGATTGCAAAACCATATCGAAACTCAAGATGTCGTGGTGATTGCGCTATAATTGCTAAGTGTGATTGTTTGGATTTGTGTGTAAGTGTTGATTGGTTTCGAAACCCTTTAAAAAGCTGAATTTTGCTGTTTTCTGATGTTGTCTGATGTGTATTCGAATACAGAAGGTTGTATTCGAATACGACATGTTGTTTTTGCCACTGACTTACTGTGTAGTCGAATACAGAAGGCTGTATTCGAATACAGACATGTTGTTTTAATACTGACTAACTGTGTAGTCGAATACAAAAGGTTGTATTCGAATACAAACATGTTGTTTTTGCAGCTAAATGCTGAAACAGCCTTGTATTCGAATACAGAGATGCTATATTCGAATACAACATTGCAGTTTTGTTAAAAACTTCATTTTTCAACCTCGTTTATGCATGTTTGGCATATGGAAACCCTTTTAAGGTGCATGCTAAGTTGAAAGCTTATTTTGTGCATTTAAAAACTTAAATGTTTTGTGTTAATTGCTAATTTCGGTTGGTGATCATTTACAACTATTGTGGAAATCTGGGCTTTGCCATCAGATGAGAACCAGGACCATCCTACCGGTTAGTACCCTGTAGATGGGAAGGTAGTTGGACACACCTGACTGGAGCTGTGTTAGGAGGATCTTGAGGGGCAAGTGAAGATCATATGGGATGTATAGTTTTTTGTAAAATGATCAGATTAGGTTGACGTATAGGGACTAGATGTCTTTCTTTTTGGGTTGTGTTTAGTTTAATTTGGAAGACTCTATGTATACCAATATTATTAGCTTGACATTTTATTATGATGGGGTCCATGTACCACTTTTTTATGTGTAAATACTTTGGATTCGTATTTCAAAAACTATTCCGCTGCTTGTAAATTCTGTTGACTTATTTGTCGTTGTGTTACGACTTAAATATTTATCCAAAAGTATTTCCTTATTTATTTCTTTGTTATTATGAATTTGTTTTGAAAAAATAAATACATTCGCGCTGTTAAAAATCAGGGTGTTACAATTCTAGTCCAATTAGGGTTTTTAACCAATGTTTTGCATCCAAAAGGTGTATTTGTGTCATTGGATTAATATTTAGGTCATTTTCGTCCCCCGTAGGCTTATTCTAGTCCAATTAGGGGTTTTAACCAATCTTGTGCATCCTATAAGTTTATTTGTGTCATTTGATTAACATTTAGGTCATTGCCATCCTCCCTGGTCTTATTCTACTCTAATAAAGGTTTTTAACCAATATTGTGCATTCAATAGGTGTGTTTGTGTCATTTGATTAACATTTAGGTCATTTTCGTCCTCCCTAGGCTTATTCTTGTTCATTTAGGGTTTTTGTCCAATCTTGTGCATCCAAAAAGTTCATTTGTGTCATTGGATTAACATATAGGTCATATTCATCCTCCCTAGCCTTATTCTAGTCCAATTAGGGTTTTTAACCAATTTTGTGCATCCAATAGTTGTGTTTGTGTCATTCGATTAACATTTAGGTTTTTTCATCCTCCCTATGCTTATTCTAGTCCAATTAGGGTTTTTAGCCAATGTTGTGCATCCAAAAGGTGTATTTGTGTCATTGGATTAATATTTAGGTCATTTTCGTCCTCGTAGGCTTATTCTAGTCCAATTAGGGGTTTTAACCAATCTTGTGCATCCTATAAGTTCATTTGTGTCATTTGATTAACATTTAGGTTATTTTCATCCTCCCTAGTATTATTCTACACTAATAAAGGTTTTTAACTAATCTTGTGCATCCAACAGGAGTGTTTGCTTCATTAGATTAACATTTAGGTCATTTTTGTTCTCCCTAGGCTTATTCTTGTCCATTTAGGGTTTTTGTCCAATCTTGTGCATCCAAAAAGTGTGTTTGTGTCATTTGATTAACATTTACGTCATTTTCGTCCTCTCTAGGCTTATTAATCTTGTGCATCCAAAAAGTTCATTTGTGTCATTTGATTAACATTTAGGTTATTTTCATCCTCCCTAGTATTATTCTACACTAATAAAGGTTTTTAACTAATCTTGTGCATCCAACAGGAGTGTTTGCTTCATTAGATTAACATTTAGGTCATTTTTGTTCTCCCTAGGCTTATTCTTGTCCATTTAGGGTTTTTGTCCAATCTTGTGCATCCAAAAAGTTCATTTGTGTCATTTGATTAACATATAGATAATATTTTTTCCTCCCTAGCATTATTCTAGTCCAATTAAGGTCATTTGATTAACAATAGGTTTGTTTGTGTCATTGGATTAACATTTAGGTCATTTTCGTCCTCCCTACGCTTATTCTAGTCCAATTAGGGGTTTTAACCAATCTTGTGCATCCAATAAGTTCATTTGTGTCATTGGATTAACATTTAGGTCATTTTCGTCCTCCCTACGCTTATTCTAGTCCAATTAGGGGTTTTAACCAATCTTGTGCATCCAATAAGTTCATTTGTGTCATTGGATTAACATTTAGGTCATTTTCGTCCTCCCTACGCTTATTCTAGTCCAATTAGGGTTTTGAACCAATGTTGTGCATCCAATAGGTGTATTTGTGTCATTGGATTCATATTTAGGTCATTGTCGTCCTCCCTAGTCTTACTCTAGTCCATTTAGGGTTTTTGTCCAATCTTGTGCATCCAATAAGTTCATTTGTGTCATTGGATTAACATTTAGGTCATTTTCGTCCTCCCTAGGCTTATTCTTGTCCATTTAGGGTTTTTGTCCAATCTTGTGCATCCAATAAGTTCATTTGTGTCATTGGATTAACATTTAGGTCATATTCATCCTCTTTAGGCTTATTCAAGACCAATTAGGATTTTTAAGCAATCTTGTGCATCCAATAGGGTTGTTTGTGCCATTGGATTAATATTTAGGTCATTTTCGTCCTCCGTAGGCTTATTCTCGTCCAATTAAGAGTTTTAACCAATCTTGTGCATCATATAAGTTCATTTGTGCCATTGTATTGACATTTAGGTCATTTTAGTCCTGCATAGGCTTATTCTAGTCCAATAAGGGTTTTTAACCAATCCTATGCATCCAATAGGTGTGTTTGTATCATTGGATTAACATTTAGTTCATTTTCGTCTTCCCTAGGCTTGTGCATCCAAAAAGTTCATTTTTGTGCATCCAATACGTGTGTTTGTCGTGTGTTTAGAATTTTTAACCAATCTTGTGCATCCAATATGTGTGTTGGTGTCATTGAATAAACATTTAGGTCATTTTCCGCCTCCCTAGGCTTATTCGAGTCCAATTAGGGTTTTTGTCAAATCTTGTGCATCCAATAAGTTCATTTGTGTCATTGGATAACATTTATGTCATTTTTCGTCATCCCTAGGCTTATTCTAGTCAAATTAGGATTTTTAACCAATCTTGTGCATCCAATAGGTGTGTTTTTGTCATTGGATTAACCTTTACGTCATTTTCTTCCTCCCTACGCTTATTCTAGTCCATTTAGGGTTTTTGCCCAATCTTGGGCATCCAATAAGTTCATTTGTGTCATTGGACTAACATTTATGTCATTTTTCGTCATTCCAAGGCTTATCTAGTTCAATTAAGGTTTTTAACCAATCTTGTGCCTTCAATACGTGTCTTTGTGCCATTGGATTAATATTTAGGTTATTTTGGTCCTCCCTAGCCTTATTCTTGTCCATTTAAGGTTTTTTGCCAATCTTTTGCATCCAATAATTTCATTTGTGTCATTGGTCTACATTTTAGGTCATTTTCGTCCTCTCTAGGCTTATTCTTGGCCAATTATGGTTTATAACCAATCATGTGCATCCAATAGTTGTGTTTGTTTCATTAGATTAACATTTAGGTCTTTTTCATCCTCCTTTTGCTTATTCTAGTCCATTTACGGGTTTTAACCAATCTTGTGCATCCAATAGTTGTATTTGCATCAATGGATTAATATTTAGGTCATTTTCGTCCTCCCTAAGCTTATTCAAGTCCATTTATCTTTTTTAACCAATCTTTTGCATCCAAAAAGTTCATTTGTGTCATTGGATTAACATTTAGGTCATATGCGTCCTCCATGGACTTATTCTAGTCTAATTTGGAATTTTAACCAATCTTGTGCATCCAATAGGCATGTTTGTGTCATTGGATTAATATATAAGTAATTTTCGTCCTCGGTGGGCTTAAACTAGTCCAATTAAGGGTTTTAACCAATCTTGTGCATCCTATAAGTTCATTTGTGTCATTGGATAAACATTTAGATCATTTTTGTCTTCCCTGGGCTAATTCTTGTCGAATTAGGTTTTTTAACCAATCTTGTGCATCCAATAGGTGTGTTTGTATCATTGGATTAACATTTATTTCATTTTCCTCCTCTGTAGGCTTATTCTATTCCAATTAGGGGTGTTAACCAATGTTGTGCATCCTATAAGTTCATTTGTATCATTGGATAAACATTTAGTTCATTTTCGTTCTTCCTTGGCTTATTATAGTCCAATTAGGAGTTTTAAATAATCATGTGCATCCCTATGCATATTCTAGTCCAATTTGGGTTTTTAACCAATCTTGTGCATCCTATAAGTTCATTTGGTTCATTGGATTTACATTTAGGTCATTTTCGTCCTCCCTATGCTTATTCTAGTTCAATTAGGGTTTTTCACCAATATTCTGCATCCAGTAGGTCTATTTGTGTTATTGGATTAATATTTAGGTCATTTTCGACCTTCATATACTTATTCTAGTCCAATTAGGGTTTTTAACCAATCTTGTGCACCCAAAAGGTGTATTTGAGTCATTGGATTAATATTTATGTCATTTTCGTCCCCCATTAGCTTATTCTAGTCTAATTAGGGGTTTTAACCAATCTTGTGCATCCTATAAGTTTATTTGTGTCATTTGAATAACATTTAGGTCCTTTTCGTCCTCCCTAGTCTTATTCTAGTCTAATATAGTTTTTAACCATGTTGGTTGGTACGACCTCGTAATAATATGAATGTATCAGAATGTATCAGTTCTTTAAGAAATTAAATCAATTTCATAGACACAGCGGAACTTAAATTGTGGCATACAAGATTAGCAAGTTCTGTTAGATTGATATGAAATTAACCAAGATGCATGCAAGTCAAATTATCAGATTAAACAATATTACTTATCACAGAATATGTTTAACATGCATCTAATATTAATCACATATACAAATATAGCAAGATAGAAAATTAAAGGAGTTAAGGGTTACAGAAGAATGCACCAAGAATTTATACTGGTTCAGTTGTCAACTTGACAACCTACATCCAGTCCTGACAATCCAAACGGATTTCAGATTTTCTTCTCCAATAGAAAGAATCAATTACAGATTGTCCAGTTTCATCCCCGAAACCTATCTATCTTAATGATCTCTTTCCTATTGATCACCCTCTGATCCTTGTAGATACTCAGCAATCTAACACAGAATCACAGTACGACTCTTTCTTGTTAAGCACTCTCACCCAAGAAAGTAGCCACCAGTTTCTAGCTGGCTTTTCTCGCTTTCGTTTTTGTTTCAAAGAATTATTACAAACAGAATAAAGGAAGAACAAAAAGTAGTCTTCAATCTTGGTCAATGTGGCTTCTCACAATTCTGGATATTCAAAGATTGTTCATGAGAACCCTTGTCTTTCAAGATCACTTTTCCAGCTATCTCATTGATTGTTGATATTCTCTTTTTCTATGATCTGAAAAAGTAATCTCAGAGTATTAAGCAAGTGTTATTGATAGTTCTTTTGTATATCAAGAATATTCAAAGTGTATTTCAGATTGTTATTATTGTTTGAAAGAATGATTGAAGACAGTTTATATAGTTTCTGAAAAACATATTAATCAATCGATTTACCAATCGATTTCTTAAAGTGATAAAACCAGTCTAATCGATTTGCCAATCGATTATCGTGTGTCTTGTTTTTCTTGAATCTTGAAACTATATAAGCCAATCGATTTACCAATCGATTCTTTAAACAACATTTTTCAGTGATTATGTTAAGACTGATATGAATCGATTTCGTAATCGATTGCAGATGTTATGTTCAAACTGAAACACATATCAATCGATTTCGTAATCGATTTATTATGTCTTCATAATCGATTAACAAATACTCAGAATCGATTTGGCCACAAGCTCAGAGTTCACTGAGATTTCAAAAAGTTCTTTCAATCGATTTGCCAATCGATTGTGTTTAAGTCAGTGACTCAGCTATTTTGATGTTAATCGACGTGCCAATCGATTTGTATGTATTTGTCTGAAAACGTTCTTACCTGGGATTTAGTTCAATCGATTTGCCAATCGATTGCAACCAAATTTAACTTGATTGAAATTTTACAACATAGATTGTCCAATCGATTTGTATGTCACAGGAAAAGTTATTTTGCAAGTGATATTTAAGCAATCGATTTGCCAATCGATTACCATTAAAACTGGGGTACCACTGTGACTTGTCCAATCGATTTCCCAATCGATGTATTTCAATCAGGTTTACTTTGTGAAATGTATAATCGATTTGTCAATCGATTACCCTTAAAACTGGGGTGCTACTGACTTGTGCAATTTTCATTTCTAATTTAGTCAGTCGATTGCCCAATCGATTATACCAACACAAACAGTTGTGTTTCCTTACACCCTTGTTATGAAATCGATTTCCCAATCGATTTGCTTCAGTCAAAAATCAACTTTTGTTGATTTCTTGTATTCCAAGCAACCTGCTCCAAGTGTGTAGGATTTGATTGTTGTTCCTGAAATCTTGCTCAATTCAAATATTAGATTTATCATGTAGTGTATGAACATTGTTGATTTGTTAATTATGTCAAAATTAGGAATCAAAGGATCAAAATCCAACAATCTCCCCCTTTTTGGCATAATTGACAATTCATACAATTGTAACTTGAGCATTTCAAAACAACAAGCATAAGAGTATTATAAACTACATTATTAAGTTTTATTAAGTATCAGAGCAAAAAAACATCAGATTGTAAAGACAATGTAAAGACAATGCAACTAACAAGTTATAAATTTTCTCCCCCTTTGTCAGTTAAGTAAAAAAGGCAGAAAAACAATTCCTCCCCCTATGTTACAGAACATAAACATTGGGTTTGAAATCATATAACATAGTGCATCATACACAGTGAAGTTCATATGTATCAAGTCAAAATCAATCATAGCAATTAATGAGCAACTTAGATGATTAAGCCAAATGATATACCATTTAAAAAAAAATTCATCATACATCACAAAATTATACAGGTCAGAGCTCACTATCATCTATGGGAGAGGTTGAGACCGCTGTATTAACCTCAGCAGGAGTCTCCTCACCGTGAGTCTCAGGGTTATCTAGGGGATCCGGGTTAGGTTCATCTGCAGCTTGACGACCAATATCCGCGACGTCTTCAAACGACAGTTTGATGCCTAGGTGTGCTTGAATCGCATCCACATCCTGAACAACCGAGTTCAAGGATGCTTGCAGAGTCCTTAAACTTGCTTCCAATCTGGACTGAGATTCTAACACTTTGGCATTGTGTGCCATCTGAGCTTCAATGAATTCCATTATTCTGTTCACAAAATCAGGAGTAGCAGATGCAGTGACTGGTTGAGGCTGAGGCTGAGGCTGTGGCTGAGACTGGGCTGGTTCAACAGCAGCTTGAGGTCTTATCCATTTTCCGTGTAACCGTTTCAATTGCATTTGATTCACAATTGATTCACCAAACACCAGTGTGGTTTTAGCAGATTCCTCATTTCCAAATGAAACCTTGAAGTGTTTGAGAATTTTTGTGATCAGCTGTGGATAAGGCAACATTAGCTTGCTTTGAGATGCTTCCAACATGTGCCTTAGCACAATCCAACACCAGCTCATCCTTAGCTCTTTGGATAAGCCCCATAACAGTATTATGTCCAACTTCTGGACTACTGCATGGTTTCCTGATCTTGGTACCAGCATACGCGTAAGAGTATACATCAACATCCTCTGTTGAACCTTCATTTGACCAATGGGCAATGAAATCGATTCAACGAACCCATCGACCATCAGGTCTTTTACTGCGGTATGCCTATCAAGTGTTTCTTCCCAACCTTCATCAGCAGTGTCAGCTTCCGAGCTGCCATCGATAGATTTGCCGTAGAAAGGCAATCCAGACAAAGTAGAGAAGTCATCAAAGGACATTGCAATCCTTTTTCCCTTAACTAAAGCAGTAAAACCTTCTTCAGTTAACTTGAATGTAGAATAAAACTCCCTGATCAGCCTAGGATAGCTATCAAGTGTAGAAGACAGAAAACTCTCCAATCCATGAAACCTGAGGTGGTTCTGAAAAGTGAATTCCACAACATCAAAATATTCAAAATCCATGGTTCTAGCCTCATGAATTTTCCTTTTTGCGAAGTCTGTAGACAGAGATGGTTGTACCTCCTTTTCCTTTGGTGCAGAGACCTTCTTAGGAGGTGGAGAAGAATTAGGCTTCTTCTTCCTTTTCTGAGTAATCTCTTTCATGGCATCAGCCATGAGCTTTTCAGTAGGGGGTTCCTTCCGTTTCTTCGACTTTTCCTGGATTGGGGCAGGAGCTTTTCCTTTATCTTTTGCAAGTATTTTGTGAGTTGGGATGGGTACTCTCTTTGTCAAAGTTGGTGGGGGTGAAGGAGTTTCACTTGTAGAAGAAGATGAGGGAGATGGAATACGAGCTTGGGTCTATTTTACACGTGCCATATCAA
>NC_021164.2:27833455-27891009 GCF_000331145.2 Cicer arietinum
TTTACTTTGTGAATTGTACAATCGATTTGCCAATCGATTACCCTCAAAACTGGGGTCTCACTGTGACTTGTCCAATCGATTTCCCAATCGATTTATTTCAATCAGTTTTATTTGTGAAATGTCTAATCGATTTGTCAATCGATTACCCTCAAAACTGGGGTGCTACTGACTTGTGCAATTTTCATTTCTAATTTAGTCAGTCGATTGCCCAATCGATTATACCAACACAAACAATTGTGTTTCCTTACACCCTTGTTATGAAATCGATTTCCCAATCGATTTGCTTCAGTCAAAAATCAACTTTTGTTGATTTCTTGTGTTCCAAGCAACCTGTTCCAAGTGTGTAGGATTGGATTGTTGTTCCTGAAATCTTGCTCAATTCAAATATTAGATTTATCATGTAGTGTATGAACATTGTTGATTTGTTAATAATGTCAAAATTAGGAATCAAAGGACTAAAGTCCAACAAACCAATCTTGTGCATCCAATAGGTGTGTTTGTGCCATTTGATTAACATTTAGGTCATTTTCGTCCTCCCTAGGCTTATTCTTGTTCATTTAGGGTTTTTGTCTAATCTTGTGCATCCAAAAAGTTCATTTGTGTCATTGGATTAACATATAGGTCATATTCATCCTCCCTAGCCTTATTCTAGTCCAATTAGGTTTTTTAACCAATCATGTGCATCCAGTAGTTGTGTTTGTGTCATTCGATTAACATTTAGGTCATTTTCGTACTCTCTGGATTTATTCTAGTCCAATTAAGGTTTTTATCTAATCTTTTGCATCCAATCGGTGTATTTGTGCGTTGGATGAATATTTAGGTCATTTCTGTCCTCCCTAGGCTTATTCTAGTCCGACTAGGGTTTTTAACCAACCTTGTGCAACCAATAGGTGTGTTTGTGTCATTGGATTAACAATTAGGTCATTTTCATCTTCCCTACGCATATTCTAGTCCATTCAGGTTTTTTTTCCATTCTTGTGCATCCAATAAATTCATTTGTGTCATTGGATTAATATTTAGGTCATTTGTGTCCACTATAAGCTTGTTATAGTCCATTTAGAGTTTTTAATAAATCTTGTGCATCAAATAAGTTCATTTGTGTCATTGGATTAACATTTAGGTCGTTTCTGTCATCCCCAGGCTTATTCTAGTCCAATTAGGGTTTTTAACCAATCTTGTGCATCCAATAGGTGTATTTGTGTCATTGGATTGATATTTAGGTCCTTTTCGTCCTTCATAAGCTTAATAGGTGTATTTGTGTCATTGGATTAATATTTAGGTCCTTTTCGTCCTCCATAAGCTTATTCTAGACCATTTAGTGTTTTATACGAATCTTGTGCATAAATCAAGTTCAATTGTGTTCTTCGATTAACATTTAGGTGATTTTGGTCCTCCCTAGGCTTATTATAGTCTAAATAGAGGTTTCAACCAGTCATGTGCATCCAATAGGTGTGTTTGTGTCATAGAATTAACATATAGGTCATTTGCGTCCTCCATAGGCTTATTCTAGTCCAGTTAGGGTTTTTAACTAATTTTGTGCTTCCAATATGTGTGTTTGTGTCATTTGATTAACATTTAGGTCATTTTCTTCCTCCTTAGGCTTATTCTTGTTCATTTAGGGACTTTGTCCAATTTTTTCCTCCAAAAAGTTAATTTGAGTCATTGGATTAACATTTAGGTCATCTTCCTCCTCCCTAGGCTTATTCTAGTTCAATTAGGGTTTTTAACCAATCTTGTGGATCCAATACGGGTGTTTGTATCATTGGATTAACATTTAGGTCACTTTTGTCCTCTTAGGCTTATTCTAGTCCATTTAGGGTTTTTAACCAATCTTGTGCATCCAATAGGTCTGTGTCATTGGATTATCATTTAGATCATTTTCATCTTCCTTAGGCCTATTCTAGTCCATTTAGGGTTTTTGTCCAAACTTGTGCATCCAATAACTTCATTTGTGTCATTGTATTAACATTTATGTCATTTTCAACCTCCCTAGGCTTATTCTTGTCCATTTAGGGTTTTTAACCTATGTTGTGCATCCCATAAGTTCATTTGTGTCATTGGATTAACATTTAGGTCATTTTCGTCCTCCCTATGCTTATTCTAGTCCAATTAGGGTTTTTAACAAATCTTGTGCATCTAATTCGTGTGTTAGTGTCATTGGATTAACATTTAGGTCATTTTCGTCCTCCCTAGCTTTATTCTAGTCCATTTAGCATTTTTAACCAATCTTGTCCATCCAATAAGTTCATTTGTGTCATTGGATTAACATTTAGGTCATTTTCGTCCTGCCTAGGCTTATTCTAGTCAATTTAGGGTTTTTAGCCAATCTTGTGTATCCAATAGGTGTGTTTGTGTCATTAGATTAACATTTAGGTCAGTTTCGTTCTTTTAACCAATCTTGTGTATCCAATAGGTGTGTTTGTGTCATTGGATTAACGTTTAGGTTATTATCGTCCTCCCTAGACTTATTCTTTTCCATTTAGGGTTTTTGTCCAATTTTGTCCATCCAAAAAGATAATTTGTGTCATTGGATTAACATTTAAGTCATTTTCGTCCTCCTTAGGGTTATTCTACTCCAATTTGGGTTTTTAACAAATCTTGAGCATCCAATACGTGTGTTAGTGTCATTGGATTAACATTTCGGTCATTTAGTGTCATTGGATTAGCTTTAAGGTTTTATTCTTCCTCGCTAGGCTTATTCTAGACTATTTATGGTTTTTAACCAATCATTAGTCCAATTTAGGTAATTTGTGTCATTAGTTTAACATTTAGGTAATTTTCATCTTTCCTTTGCTTATTGTAGTCCAATTTGGGTTTTTAACCAATCTTGTACATCCAATAAGTTCATTTGGTTCATTAGATTAATATTTAGATCATGTTCGTCCTCCCTATGCTTATTCTAGTACAATTAGCTTTTTTAACCAATCTTGTGCATCCAAGAGGTGTATTTGTGAAATTGGATTAATATTTAGGTCATTTTTCTATATCCCTAGATTTTTTCTAGTCAAATTAGGGTTTTTGTCCCATCTTGTGCATCCAATAAGTTCATTTGTGTCATTGGATTAACATTTATGTCATTTTCATCCTCCCTAAGCTTATTCTAGTCCATTTATCGTTTTTAACCAATCTTGAGAATCCAATAAGTTCGTTTGTGTCATTGGATTATCATTTAGGTCTTATTCGTCCTCCCTAGGCTTATTCTTGGCCGATAAGGATTTTTAACCAATCTTGTGCATCTAATAGGCGTGTGTTGTGCCATTGGATTAACATTTAGGTCATTTTCGACTTCCATAGGCTTTTTCTAGTCGAATTAGGGGTTTTAACCAATCTTGAGCTTCCTATAAGTTCATTTGTGTCATTTGATTAACATTTAAGTCATTTTCGGCCTCCCTAGGCTTATTCTTATTCATTTAAGTTTTTTGTGCAATCTAGTGCATCTAAAAAGTTTTTTTGTGTCAGTGTATTAGCTTTTAGGTCATATTTCTCCTACCTAGGATTATTCTAGTCCAACTAGGGTTTTTAACCAATCATCTACATCAAATAGTTGTGTTTGTGTCATTGGATAAAAATTTAGGTCATTTTCGTATTCCATATGCTTATTCTAATCGAATTAGGGTTTTCAACCAATCTTGTGCATCAAATAGGTATATTTGTGTCATTGTATTAATATTTAGGTCATTTTTGTCCTTCTTAGGCTTATTCTAGTCCATTTATGGTTTTTGTCCAATCTTGTGCATCCAATAAGTTCATTTGTGTCATCGGATTAACATTTAGGTCATTTTCGTCCACCCCAAGCATATTCAAGTCCATTTAGTGTTTTTAACAAATCTTGTGCATCCAATAAGTTTATTTGGGTGTTTGGATTAACATTTAGTTCATTTTCGTCCTCCCTAGACTTATTCTAGTCCAATTAGGATTTTTAATATTTTTAGGCATGTTTGTGTCATTTGATTAATATTTAGGCTACTTTCGTCCTTTGTAGGCATATTCTAGTCCAATTAGGGGGTTTAACCCAATCTTATGCATCCTATAAGTCCATTTGTGTCATTGGATTAACATTTAGGTCATTATCGTTATTCCTAGGCTTATTTTAGTCAAATTAGGGTCTTTAACCAATCTTTGTGCATCCAATATGTTTGTTTGTGTTGTTGGATTAACATTTAGTTCATTGTCTTCCTTCCTAAGCTTATTCTGTTCCATTTAGGGTTTTATCCATTCTTTGTGCATCCAATATGTATGTTTTTGTTTTTGGATTAACATTTAGTTCATTTTCTTCCTTCCTAAACTTATTCTGTTCCATTTCGGGTTTTTATCCATTGTTGTGCGTCCAATAAGTTCATTTGTGTCATTGGATTAACATTTAGGTTACTTTCGTACTCCGTAGGCTTATTCTAGTCCATTTAATGTTTTTAACCAATCTTGTGCATCCAATAAGTTCATTTGTGTTATTGGATTAACATTTAGGTCATTTTTGTTCTTCCAAGGCTTATTCTAGTCAAATTATGGTTTTTAACCAATTTGGTGCATCCAATAGGTTTGTATCTGTTGTTGGATTAACATTTAGGTCATTTTCTTCCTCCGTAAGCTTATTCTAGCCCATTTAGGGCTTTTTGTCCAATCTTGTGCATCCAACAAGTTCATTTTTGTCATTGGATTAACATTTAGGTCACTTTCGTCCTCCATATGCTTATTATAGTCCATTTAGGGTTTTTAACCAATATTTTGCATCCAATAAGTTCATTACTGTCATTGGATTATATTTTGTGTCGTATTCGTCCCCCCTAAGCTTATTCTAGTCTAATTAGGGTTTTTAACCAATCATGTGCATCCAATAGTTGTGTTTGTGTCATTGGATTAACATTTAGGTCATTTTCGTCCTCCCGATGCTCATTCTAGTCCAATTAGGATTTTTAACCAATCTGGATCATCCAATAAGTTCATTTGTGTCATTGGATTAATATTTAGGTCAATTTTGTTCTCCTTAGGCTTATTCTAGTCCATTTATGGTTTTTGTCCAATCTTGTGCATCCAATAAGTTCATTTGTGTCATCGGATTAACATTTAGGTCATTTTCGTCCACCCCAAGTATATTCAAGTCCATATAGTGTTTTTAACAAATCTTGTGCATCCAATAAGTTTATTTGGGTGTTTGGATTAACATTTAGTTCATTTTCGTCCTCCCTAGACTTATTCTAGTCCAATTAGAATTTTTAATATTTTTAGGCATGTTTGTGTCATTTGATTAATATTTAGGCTACTTTCGTTCTTTTGTAGGCATATTCTAGTCAAATTAGGGGGTTTAACCCAATCTTATGCATCCTATAAGTCCATTTGTGTCATTGGATTAACATTTAGGTCATAATCGTTCTTCCTAGGCTTATTTTAGTCAAATTAGGGTCTTTAACCAATCTTTGTGCATCCAATATGTTTGTTTGTGTCGTTGGATTAACATTTAGTTCATTGTCTTCCTTCCTAAGCTTATTCTGTTCCATTTAGGGTTTTTATCCATTCTTTGTGCATCCAATATGTTTGTTTGTGTTTTTGGATTAACATTTAGTTCATTTTCTTCCTTCCTAAGCTTATTCTGTTCCATTTCGGGTTTTTATCCATTATTGTGCGTCCAATAAGTTCATTTGTGTCATTGGATTAACATTTAGGTTACTTTCGTACTCCCTAGGCTTATTCTAGTCCATTTAGTGTTTTTAACCAATCTTGTGCATCGAATAAGTTCATTTGTGTTATTGGATTAACATTTAGGTGATTTTTGTTCTTCCAAGGCTTATTCTAGTCAAATTAGGGTTTTTAACCAATTTGGTGCATCCAATAGGTTTGTATCTGTTGTTGGATTAACATTTAGGTCATTTTCATCCTCCCTAAGCTTATTCTAGCCCATTTAGGGCTTTTGTCCAATCTTGTGCATCCAACAAGTTCATTTGTGTCATTGGATTAACATTTAGGTCACTTTCGTCCTCCCTATGCTTATTATAGTCCATTTAGGGTTTTTAACCAATATTTTGCATCCAATAAGTTCATTAGTGTCATTGGATTATATTTTGTGTCGTATTCGTCCTCCCTAGGCTTATTCTAGTCTAATTAGGGTTTTTAACCAATCATGTGCATCCAATAGTTGTGTTTGTGTCATTGGATTAACATTTAGGTCATTTTCGTCCTCCCGATGCTCATTCTAGTCCAATTAGGATTTTTAACCATCTGGATCATCCAATAAGTTCATTTATGTCATTGGATTCATATTTAGGTCATTTTCAATCTCCTTAGGCTTATTCTAGTCCATTTATGGTTTTTGTCCAATCTTGTGCATCCAATAAGTTCATTTGTGTCATTGGATTAACATTTAGGTCATTTTCGTCGTCCTTAGGCTTATCCTAGTCCAATTAGGGTTTTTAACCAATCTTTTGATTCCAATAGGTGTGTTTGTGTTATTGGATTAACATTTAGGTTATTTTAGTCCTCCCTAGGCTTATTCTTCTCCATTTAAGGTTTTTGTCCAAGCTTGTACATCCAAAAATATCATTTTTGTCATTGAATTGACATTTAGGTCATTTTTGTCCTCCCAAGGCTTATTCTTGTCCAATTAGGGTTTTTAACAAATCTTGTACATCAAATATGTGTGTTAGTGTCATTGGATTAACATTTAGGTCATTTTTGTCCTCCCTAGCCTTATTCTAGTTCATTTAGGGTTTTTAACCAATCTTTTGCATTCAATAAGTTCACTTGTGTCATTGGATTAGCTTTTAGGTCCTATTCGTCCTCCCTAGGTCATTTCCGTCCTCCCCAGGCTAACTCTATTCCTTTTAAGGATTTTGTCCAATCTTGTGCATCCAATAAATTCATTTGTGTCATTGGATTAACATTTAGGTCATTTTTCTATATCCCTAGATTTTTTCTAGTCAAATTAGGGTTTTTGTCCAATCTTGTGCATCGAATAAGTTCATTTGTCTCATTGGATTAACATTTAGGTCATTCTCGTCCACCCTAAGCTTAATCTAGTCCATATAGCGTTTTTAATCAATCTTTTGCATCCAATAAGTTCATTTGTGTCATTGCATTAACATTTAGGTCTTATTCTAGTCCAATTATGATTTTTAACAAATCTTGTGCATCCAATAGCCGTGTTTGTGCCATTTGATTAATATTTATGTCATTTCGTCCTCCATAGGCTTATTCTAATCCAATTAGGGGTTTTAACCAATCTTATGCATCCTAGAAGTTCATTTGTGTCATTGGATTAACATTTAGGTCATTTTCGTCCTCCATAGGCTTATTCTAGTGCATTTGGGGTTTTTAACAAATCTTGTGCATCCAATACCGACTCCGACGCTAACTAGCGTCGGATTAGTGTCGGTTCAACCGACGCTAGCACGAGGAAATTTTTGTGTTAATATTTTTTATAATTTGCGTCGGCCAGGCCGATGCTAAGTAAAATATGGCAGACGCAATATAACTTTTTATTTTAGTCAACATTGTAGCGTCGGATTGGCCGACGCTACATTGTAAAATTTAATTTTTTTGATCCTATTAAATGTAACTAATATTTTGACTAATCATATTTTTTTTTGTCTACGTGCACATTATTATGTATCTATTTAATTAACTAAATTAGAAGTTTTGATGCAATTTGTCTATTCAATTTTGACTCAAATAACTTAATAAATTGGTTTTATAATTAAAATTAAAATATTAATATTAATTTTAACTAAAATCATAATAAAAAAATTTATTTAAAAATAGTTCTAAAATGATAAAAACTTAGAAATTTGATGATAATAAATCTAAAATAAAATAAAACTCATTTATAAATAATATGTTATTTAAATATGAGTGATTTAATTTAATAATATCAAAATATATTAATTTTTGAATGTAACATAAATTTTTTTTAAAAAAATAAAATTATTATATCAATTATAGAAAAATAAAATAAAATTGACTGATTTTCTTAGTCTCCATTAGATATAAATGTTATTATTATTTTTATTTTATTCACAATTTATCATCCGCTACATTTTTTAATCATTGTAAAATTGAGATTTTTCATTTTTTTAAGCGAACAAATAGGTATCTTTTTTCAATAAACCTATATCATTCCCTCACTCTCAATTTTTTTCCTTTACTTTTGTTCTTTCTCTCTTTTTCACCCTAATTCCACGGCGGCAGCCTTGCAGGCGCCGCCTTCGCCTCTTTCCTTCCTTCTTCGTATTGTGCCGCCCTCGTTTTCGCTCACTCACCAGAAAACCCTATTGATTTCCCTCTCTTTTACCCTCATTCACCAACTCTCCATTTTCCTTGTTCTCACTCCCGTGAACCCAGGCGCTGCCTTCGTCCAAAGCAGCGAACCCCCCACCACCATTCTTGGTTTCCCTCATTTTTATTCTCTTAGCATCATCTCTCTGTCTATGTCTCTTTCGACGTCTTCAACCGAATTATCGGTTTTTAGGATTATTTTTAATTTAGGGATTTTCTATCCATTGTTGGTTTGCTATCTATTTTCTCTTTTTAGCAATTTCAGTTTAATACAATCTTAGGGTTCGTTTAAATATACTGAGGGGTTGAATGTTTTCAATTTTAAATATACTTTTTCAATTTGGGGTTGAATGTTCAATTTTAAATATACTTTTTCAATTTGCAGTTGAATGTTTTCAATTTTAAATATACTTTTTTAATTTGCAGTTGAATGTTTTCAGCTTGGAATCTGGAGTTATGATATACAAAATGTCATTTGTCATAATATACACTTGATTGCATGTTTAGTTTGGTCCTTCAACTTTTGTTAACATGTGATTGAGATCACCTGAAATTTTGCTCACTCTCATGTCTTACTAAGCATCAGATCACACCTTACTTTGGGTCACCCTTGGTTCCATGAATGAATGTGTATTCTTTTTAATAAGTAAGAACATGAAACTTTTCTTATCCAATTATCCAAGTAATTTTTTTGTATAGATTTCTTAAGGCAAGGAAATTTGAGGTTGAGAAATCAAAGTTGATGTGGTTTGACATGCTGAAATGGAGGAAGGAATTTGGTGCTGATACTATCGCGGAGGTACTTGGTTAAGGGGATTTGATTTATTTGGGAGTGCTTTAGTTTTTTGCCCTGCATGATACGAGTGCTTGATTTTTCTATCCTTTGCCTCAACTCCTCTATAACACAAGCAACAATCAAAACGACACCATGTCAAGACTTGTACCTTTTGGGAATGGTAAACTTCTTTATTTTAGATCAAGCATTTTTATTTTAAATGAGATGTTAATTCAACAATTAAATGTAGTTTAATTATCTAGATAGTGTGTTATGGAAGTAGTTTTTGAACAATACATGATGTTGTAGGATCTTTTAAGAAGAAAGCAATCAATGCCTCAAGCATTCTCAGGAATTCGTTGACAAGAAAGGGTAGGCGAAGTAGCAAGGTGATGTCCGTCGAAATTGAGGATGTTCACGATGCTGAGGAGTTGAAAGCTGTTGAGGAGTTCCGTCAAGCGCTTATATCGGACGAACTTCTCCCTGAAAAACATGACGACTATCATATGCTACTTAGGTCACTTTTTCTTCTTCTGTGTTTAGTTTATCATATGATTCACAAATTTGTTGGACATCTGGTTTTCTTTGTTATTTTGATTACTTTTAGAACTTCAACTAGTAGTTATATTGGGTTTTGGTTTTTAATGTTGGTTACAAATGAACAAATTACTTAGTCTATCCATAAATATGCTTCCTGAAACAGAAAAACCACAGTCAAATAACTGGTCTTCCATATGAACAACCCCAAGACTTTTATGCTCCTTGAAACAAAAATTGGGCGAGGAGCATGATGCAATACATAACACCCTCAATTATTTTATTCAATAGCTTTACCTGCTCTAGTTTGAATTCTCAAATGTTGAAAAGATGACTGAAAATGTGGGGTGATTAAGTGATAGATGTAGCACAATCTCGCTGATTAATTTGATGAATGTAATATTTTAAGCCATTTATGATTCTCGACATGATAGAATTAATTCGCTTGCCTTGATTTCACATCAAATTTTTGCGGTTCCAAAAACTTTAATACTTTTTATACTGCAGCCTTTTGTTTGTTTCATTAAAGTAAGTCAATTAAATGATTCATTGTTCTTTTTGCCTTTATGTCTACCGATCCTAAACATGCAGCAAATGAAATTAGTGGTAAATATAGTTGTGTTTGATCATGAACAATGGCTTTTGCAAGCTGAAACGTTATAAAGGGTTCAAGGAGGGGAATAGACACTGAACGTGTGAATATAGTATAAACTATGATATGCCTGACGGTGAAGACACATACTTGCATAGGGTACAATTTAAATCTTGTCTTTTTCTTGTTTAATTATTAAAATTGGTTTACATGTCCCTTTATTATATTAATTATCATTTCATTTGTTGGATTAAATTGTAAACAGGTTGGCCGGGCTGGAAGGTTTGGCACCAAAGGTCTTGCAATTACATTTGTTTCATGTTCAACTGATATGGATGTTCTCAACAATGTATGACAATTGACTCTTTTTTGTCACCAATTTACATTGTATAGTTTTAGTAGAAAGCAGCCATAGCAGTGCCATGGTTCAGTGTAAATAACATAGGATGTCATATGAGCAATGTGGTGTATTGATAGTGATGTTGTGATTTATGGTTGTTCTTTATCAATATTGTTTTGGAGTTTCTGTCTACAGTTTGTTTTATTGTTAGATGAAGTAATAGCCTATTGTCTTTGCATCTCCAGCATTACTCATTATTCACCAAGTCATTTATCTCCAGCATTAAAGTTTGTTTTATTGTTAAATGAAGTAATAGCCTATTGTCTTTGCATCTCCGACACTAACATTTATGTTGACTTCATATAACTAGCGTCAGATGTTCTATTTTCAATGATAGCGTCAGATTAGAGTAGGCTCCGCCGACGCTAATATAGCGTCATATGACTATTGACCGACGCTTCATATTAGCTTTGAAAGTTTTAGCCTAAGCCCGACATCGACGCTAATCCGACGCTAAATAAACGTAGCGTCGGCTTTTGGTCTTTTAGCGTCGGTTTTTGCCCGACGCTAAATTCAAGTTTCTTGTAGTGTGTGTTTGTGTAATTGGATTAACATTTAGGTCATTTTCATCCTCCCTACGCTTATTCTAGTCCATTTAGGGTTTTTTCCAATCTTGTGCATGCAATAAGTTCATTTGTGTCATTGGATTAACATTTATGTCATTTTTCTTCATCCATAGGATTACTCTAGTCCAATTAGGGTTTTTAACTAATTTTTTGCATCCAATAGATGTGTTTGTGTGATTTGTTTAACATTTAGTTCATTTTCGTCGTCCCTAGGCTTATTCTTGTTCATTTAGAAATTTTAACCAATCATGTGCATGCAATAAGTTCATTTGTGTCATTGGATTTACATTTAGGTCATTTTTCGTAATCCCTAGGCTTATTATAATCCAATTAGGGTTTTTAACCAGTCTTGTGCATCCAATACGTGTCTTTGTTTCATTGGATTAACATTTCGTTTTTTTTCGTCCTCCCTAGGTTTATTCTAGTCCATTAAGGGTTTTTAACCAATCTTTTGAATCCAATAAGTTCATTTGTGTCATTGGATTAACATTTAGGTCATATTCATCCTTGCTAGCCTTAATCTAGTTCAACTAGGGTTTTTAAGCATCCAATCGGTGTATTTGTGTCAATGGATGAATATTTAGGTCATTTCCGTCCTCCCTAGGCTTATTCTAGTCCAATTATGGTTTTTAACCAACCTTGTGCAACCAATAGGTGTGTTTGTGTTATAAGATTAACATTTAGGTCATTTTCGTCCTCCCTAGGCTTATTCTTGTCCAATTAGGGGTTTTAACCAATCTTGTGCATCCTATAAGTTCATTTGTATTATTGGATTAACATTTAAGTCATTTTCGTTCTTCCTAGGCTTATTCTAGTCCAATTAGGGTTTTCATCCAATCTTATGCTAGGTTTGTTTGTGTTGTTGGATTAACATTTAGGTCATTTTTTTCCTCCCTAAGCTTATTCTTGTCCATTTAGGGTATTTGTCCAATCTTGTGTTGTGTCATTGGATTAAGATTTAGGTCATTTTCTTCATCCCTAATTCTAGTCCAATTAGGGTTTTTAACCTATTTTTGCATCCAATAAGTTCATTTGGTTTATTAGATTAACAATTAGGTCTTTCTCATCCTCTTTATGATTATTCTAGTCCAATTAGGGTTTTTACCCAATTTTTTGCATCCAATAGCTGTATTTGTGTCATTGCATTAATTTTTAGGTCATGTTCTTCCTCCCTAGGCTTATTCTTGTCGATTTAGGGTTTTTTTTTCAATCTTCCTCCCTAGGTCATTTTTTTCCACCCTAGTTTTTTTTTAAATTAACATTTAAGTCATTTTCGTCCTCCTTAAGCTTAATCTAGTCCATTTAGCGTTTTTAACCAATCTTGTGTATCCAATAAGTTCATTTGTGTCAGTGGATTAACATTTAGGTTATATTCATCCTCCCTAGGCTTATTCTAGTCCAATTAGGATTTTTAACCAATCTTGTGCATCCAATAGGCGTGTTTGTGCCATTAGATTAATATTTAGGTCATTTTCGTCCTCCCTAGGCTTATTCTAGTCCATTTAGGGTTTTTGTCCAATCTTGTGCATCCAATAAGTTCATTTGTGTCATCGGATTAACATTTATGTCATTTTTCATCATCCATAGGCTTATTCTTCTCCAATTAGGGTTTTTAACCAATCTTGTGCATCCAATATGTGTGTTTGAGTCATTAGATTAACATATAGGTCATTTTCGTCCTCTCGAGGCTTATTCAAGTCCATTTAAGGGTTTTAACCAATATTTTGCATCAAATAAGTTCAATTGTGTCATTGGATTGGCTTTTAGGTCATATTCGTCCTCCCTAGGCTTATTCTAGTCCAATTAGGTTTTTCACCAAATTTGTGCATCCAATAGGTGTATTTGTGTTATTGGATTAATATTTAGGTCATTTTCGTCCTCCTTAGGCTTATTCAAGTCCATTAAGGGTTTTTGTCCAATCTTGTGCATCCAATAAGTTCATCTGTATAAATGGATTAACATTTAGGTTATTTTCGTCCTCCCTAAGCCTAATCTAGTCCATTTAGCGTTTTTAACCAATCTTGTGCATCCAATAAGTTCATTTGTGTCATTGGATTATCATTTAGGTCATTTATGTCATCCCTAGGCTTATTGTAATCCAATTAGGGTTTTTAATCAATCTTGTGCATCCAATACGTGTTAGGTTTTTAATGTCATTGGATTAACATTTAGGTTATTTTCGTCCTCCATAGGCTTATTCTAGTCCATTTAGTGTTTTTAACCAATCTTGTGCATCCAATAAGTTCCGTTGTCTTATTCGATTAACATTTATGTCATTTTCGTCCTCCCTAGGCTTATTTTAGTCTAATTAGGGTTTTCATCCAATAGGTGTGTTTGTGTCATAGGATTAACATTTAGGTCACTTTCGTCCTCCCTAGACTTATTCTAGTCCATTTAGGGTTTTTTTTCCAATCTTGTGCATCCAATAAGTTCATTTGTGTCATTGGATTAACATTTATGTCATTTTTCTTCATCCATATGCTTATGCTTCTCAAATTAGGGTTTTTAACCAATCTTGTGCATCCAATCTTGTGCATCCAATCTTGTGCATCCATTTCTAGTCCATTAAGGGTTTTTAACCAATCTTTTGAATCCAATAAATTCATTTGTGTCATTGGATTAACATTTAGGTCATATTCATCCTCGCTAGCCTTATTTTAGTCCACTAAGGGTTATTAACCAATCATGTGCATGCAATCGGTGTATGTGTCATTTGATGATTATTTAGGTCATTTCCGTCCTTGCTAGGATTGTTCTAGTTCAAATAGGGTTTTTAACCAACCTTCTGCAACCAATAGGTGTGTTTGAGAAATTGGATTAACATTTAGGTCCTTTTCGTCCTCCCTACGCTTATTCTAGTCCATTTAGGGTTTTTGTCCAATGTTGTGCATCCAATACGCGTGTTTAAGCCATTGGATTAATATTTAGGTCATTTTTGTCCCCCGTAGGCTTATTCTAGTCGAATTAGGGGTTTTAACCAATCTTGTGCATCTAATAAGTTCATTTGAGTCATTGGGTTAACATTTAGGTCATTTTCGACCTCCCTAGGCTATTTCTTTTTCATTTAGGGTTTTTTTTCTTCCAATCTTGTGCTTTCAATAAGTTTATTTGTGTCATTGGATTAACAGTTAGGTCATTTTCATCCTCCTTAGGCTTATTCTAGTCCATTTAGGATTTTTGTCCAATATTGTGCATCCAATAAGTTCATTTGTGTAAATGGATTAACAATTCGGTCATTTTTGTCCTCCCTAAGCATATTCTAGTCCAATTAGGGTTTTTAACAAATGTACTGCATCCAATACGTGTGTTTGTGTCATTGGATTAACATTTAGGTCATTTTCGTTCTCCCTAGACTTATTCTAGTCCATTTAGGGTTTTTAACCAATCTTTTGCATCCAATAAGTTCATTGGTGCCATTGGATTAACATTTAGGTCATTCTCGTCCTCCCTAGACTTATTCTAGGGCAATTAGTGTTTTTAACCAATCTTGTGCATCCAATAGATTTGTTTGTGTTATTAGATTAACATTTAGGTTATTTTCATCCTCTCTATGCTTATTCTTTTCCATTTAGGGTTTTTGTCCAAACTTCTGCATCCAAAAATTTCATTTGTGTCATTGGATTAACATTTAGGTCATTTTCGTCCTCTCTAGGCTTATTCTAGTCTAATTAGGGTTTTTAACAAATCTACAGCATCCAATACCTCTGTTTGTGTCATTGGATTAACACTTTGGTCATTTTCTTCCTCCCTAGACTTATTCTAGTCCATTTGGGGTTTTTAACCAATCTTTTGCATCCAATAAGTTCATTTGTGTCATTGGATTTGCTTTTAGGTCATATTCGTCCTCCCTAGGCTTATTCTAGTCTAATGTGAAATTTAACCTATCATGTGGTTTCAATAGTTGTGTTTGTGTCACTGGATTTACATTTAGGTCATTTTCGTCCTCCTTTTGCTTATTCTAGTGCAATCACGATTTTTAACCATTCTTTTGCATCCTATCAGTTCATTTGTGTCATTGGATTAACATTTAAGTCATTTTCATCCTCCCTAGACTTATTCTAGTGCAATGAGTAATTTTAACAAATCATGTACATCCAAAAGTTGTGTTTGTGTCATTGGATTAACATTTAGGTAATTTTCATCCTCCTTATGCTTATTCTAGTGCAGTTAGGATTTTTAACCAATCTTTTGTATCCAAAAGGTGTATTTGTGTCATTAGATTAATATTTAGGTCATTTTCGTCCTCCATTGTTCTTGTCCATTTAGGGTTTTTAACCAATCTTGTGCATCCAATAAATTCATTTGTGTCATTAGATTAACATTTAGGTCATTTTCGTCCTCCCTAGAGTTATTCTAGGGCAATTAGAGTTTTTAACCAATCTTGTGCATCCAATAAATTTGTTTGTGTCATTGGATTAACATTTAGGTTATTTTCATCCTCTATATGCTTATTATTTTCCATTCAGGGTTTTTGTCCAAACTTGTGCATCCAAAAATTTCATTTTGGTCACTGGATTAACATTTAGGTAATTTTCGTCCTCCCTAGGCTTATTCTAGTCCAATTAGGATTTTTAGTAAATCTACTACATCCAATACCTCTGTTTGTGTCATTGGATTAACATTTTGGTCATTTTCTTCCTCCCTAAACTTATTCTACTCCATTTGTGGTTTTTAACCAATCTTTTGCTTCCAATAAGTTCATTTGTGTCATTGGATTTGCTTTTAGGTCATATTCGTCCTCCCTAGGCTTATTCTAGTCTAATGAGAAATTTAACCTATCATGTGGATGTAATAGTTGTGTTTGTGTCATTGGATTAACATTTAGGTCATTTTCGTCCACCTTATGCTTATTCTAGTGCAATTAGGATTTTTAACCAATGTTGTGCATGCAATAGGTTTATTTGTGTCATTGGATTAATATTTAGGTCTTTTTGTCCTGGCTAGGCTTATTCTAGTCCATTTAGGGTTTTTGTTCAATCTTGTGCATCCAGTAGGTTTGTTTGTGTTGTTGGATTAACATTTTGGTCATTTTCTTCCTCCCTAAGCTTATTCTAGTCCATTTAGAGTTTTTGTACAATCTTGTGAATCTAATAAGTTCATTTGTGTCATTGGATTAAAATTTAGGTCATTTTCGTGCTCGCTATGGTTATTCTACTCCGTTTATAGTTTTTAACCAATCTTGTGCATCGAATAAGTTCATTTGTGTCATTGTATTAACATTTAGGTAATTTTCGTCATCCCTAGGTTTATTCTAGTCCAAGAAACGTTTTTAACCAATCTTGTGAATCCAATACGTGTGTTTGTGTCATTGGATTAACATTTAGGTTATGATCGTCCTCCTTAGGCTTATTTTGGTCCAATTAAGGTTTTTAACCAATCATGTGCATCCAATAGTTGTGTTTGTATTATTCGATTAACATTTAGGTTACTTTCGTCCTCCCTAGGCTTATTCTAGTCTAATTAGGGTTTTCAACCAATCTTGTGCATCCAATAGGTGTGTTTGTGTTATAGGATTAACATTTAGGTCATTTTCATCCTCCCTAGGCTTATTCTAGTCCATTTAGGGTTTTCAACAAATCTTAAGCATCCAATAAGTTCATTTGAGCATTGGATTAATATTTAGGTCATTTTCGTCCTCTTTAGGCTTATTCTAGTCCAATTTAGGTTTTTAACCAATCTTGTGCATCTAATAGGTGTGCTTGTATCATTGGATTAACCTTTAGGTGATTTTCATCCTCGCTAGGCTTATTCTGGTTCATTTAGAGTTTTTTTTCAATCTTGTGCATCAAAAATTTAATTTGTGTTATTGGATTAACATTAAGGTCATTTTCGTCCTCTCTAGGCTTATTCTAGTCCAATTAGGGTTTGTAACGAATCTTGTGTATCCAATAGGTGTGTTTGTGTCATTGAATTAACATTTAGGTTATTTTCGTCCTCCCTGGGCTTATTCCTGTCAATTTACGGTTTTTGTCCAATCCTGTGCATCCAATAAGTTCATTTGTGTCATTGGATGAACATTTCGTTCATTTTCGTCCTCCCAAGGATTATTCTAGTCCAATAAAGGTTTTTAACTATCCTTGTGCATTCAATAGGTGTGTTTGTGTCATTGGGTTAACATTTAGGTCATTTTCGTCCTCCCTATGCTTATTCTTGTTCATTTAGGGTTTTTGTCCAATCTTGTGCTTCCAAAAATTTCATTTGTGTCATTAAATTTACATTAAGGTCATTTTTGTCCTCCCTTGGCTTATTCTTGTAGATTTAGGGTTTTTGTACAATCTTGTGCATCCAAAAAGATCATTTCTGTCATTAGATTAACATTTAGGTCATTTTCGTCCTCCCTAGGCTTATTATAGTCCAATTAGGGTTTTTAACAAATCTTGTGCATCCAATACGTGTGTTAGTGTTAATGGATTAACATTTAGGTCATTTTCGTCCTTCATAGGCTTATTCTAGTCTATTTAGGATTTTTAGCCAAACTTTTGCATCCAATATGTTCATTTAAGTCATTGGATTAGCTTTTAGGTTATATTTGTCTTCCATGTGCTTATTCTTGTCCAATTAGGGTTTTTAATAATTTTGAGCATCCAATAGGTGTGTTTGTGTCATTGGATTAACCTTTTGGTCATTTTTGTCGCCCCTTTGTTTATTCTTGTTCATTTAGGGATTTTGTCGAATCTTGTGCATCCAAAAAGTTCATTTGTGTCATTGGATTAACATTTAGGTCATTTACGTCGTTCCTAGGCTTATTCTAGTCCAATTAGGGTTTTAAACCAATCTTGTGCATCCAATACGTGGGTTTGTGTCATTTGATCAACATTTAGGTTATATTCATCTTCACTAGGCTTATTCTTGTCCATTTAGGGTTTTTAGCCAATATTTTACATCCAATAAGTTCATTAGTGTCACCGGATTACATTTTAGGTCATATTCTTCCTCTCTAATTAGGGTTTTTAACTAATCATGTGCATCCAAGAGTTGTGTATGTGTCATTTGATTAACATTTAGGTCATTTTCGTCCTCCTTGTGCTTATTCTAGTCCAATTAGGGTTTTTAACCAATCTTGTGCATCCAATAGGTTTATTTGTGTCATTGGGTTAATATTTAGGTCATTTTCGTCCACCCTAAGCTTAATATAGTCCATTTAGCATTTTTCATCAATCTTGTGCATCCGAAAAGTTTATTTGTGTCATTGGATTAACTTTTAGGTATTTTTTGTCCTCCCTAAGTTTATTCTAGTCCAATTAGGGTTTTTTAAACCAATCTTGTGTATCGAATACGTGTGTTTGTGCCATTCGATTAACATTTAGGTCATTTTCATCCTCCCTTGGTTTGTTCTAGTCCATTTTGGATTTTTGTCCAATCTTGTGCATCCAATAAGTTCATTTGTGTCATTGGATTAACATTAAGGTACTTTTCATCCTCCATAAGCTTAATCTATTCCTTTAAGTTTATTTGTGTCATTTGATTAACATTTAAGTCATTTTTGTCCTCCCTAGGCTTATTCTTGTTCCTTTAAGGTTTTTGTCCAATCTTGTGCATCCAATAAGTTCATTTGTATCATTGGATTAACATTTCGGTCATTTATGTCCACCCCAAGCATATTCTAGTCCATTTAGCGTTTTTGACCAAACTTGTGCTTCCAACAAGTTTCTTTGGGTGTTTGGATTAACATTTAGGTCATTTTCATCCTCCCTAGACTTATTCTAGTCCAATTAGGATTTTTAAGCAATCTTGTGCATCCATTAGGCATGTTTGTGTCATTTAATTAATATTTAGGCTACTTTCGTCCTTTGTAGGCATATTCTAGTCCAATTTGGGGGTTTAACCCAATCTTATGCATCTTATAAGTCCATTTGTATCATTGGATTAACATTTAGGTCATTTTCGTTCTTCCTAGGCTTATTTTAGTCCAATTAGGGTTTTTAACCAATCTTTATGCATCCAATATGTTTGTTTGTGTTGTTGGATTAACATTTAGTTCATTTTCTTCCTTCCTAAGCTTATTCTGTTCCATTTAGGGTTTTTATCCATTCTTTGTGCACCCAATATGTTTGTTTGTGTTGTTGGATTAACCTTTAGTTCATTTTCTTCCTTCCTAAGCTTATTATGTTCCATTTAGGGTTTTTATCCATTATTGTGCATCCAAAAAGTTCATTTGTGTCATTGGATTAACATTTAGGTTACTTTCGTACTCCCTAGGCTTATTCTAGTCCATTTAGTGTTTTTAACCAATCTTGTGCATCCAATAAGTTCATTTGTGTTATTGGATTAACATTTAGATCATTTTTGTTCTTCCTAGGCTTATTCTAGTTCAATTAGGGTTTTTAACCAATCTGGAGGATCCAATAGGTTTGTATCTGTTGTTGGATTAACATTTAGGTCATTTTCTTCCTCCCCAAGCTTATTCTAGCCCATTTAGGGTTTTTGTCCAATCTTGTGCATCCAACAAGTTCATTTGTGTCATTGGATTAACATTTAGGTCACTTTCGTCCTCCCTATGCTTATTCTAGTCCATTTAGGGTTTTTAACCAATATTTTGCATCCAATACGTGTTTTTGTCTCATTGCATTAACATTTAGGTCGTTTTCGTCCTCCATAGGCTTATTCTAGTCCATTTAGGGTTTTTAACCAATTTTGTGCATGCAATAGGTGTGTTTGTGTCATTGGATAAACATTTAGGTTATTTTCGTCCTCCCCAGGCTTATTCTAGTCCTTTTAGGTATTTTGTCCAATCTTGTGCATCCAATAAATTGATTTGTGTCATTGGATTAACATTTAGGTCATTTTTCGTCATCCATAGGCTTTTTCTAGTCAAATTAGGGTTTTTATCCAATCTTGTGCATCCAATAAGTTCATTTGTCTCATTGGAGTAACATTTAGGTCATTTTGGTCCACCCTAAGCTTAATCTAGTCCTTTTAGCGTTTTTAATCAATCTTTTGCATCCAATAAGTTCATTTGTGTCATTGGATTAACATTTAGGTCGTATTCTAGTCCAATTAGGATTTTTAACAAATCTTGTGCATCCAATAGCCGTGTTTGTGCCATTAGATTAATATTTAGGCCATTTCCGTCCTCGCTAGGATTATTCTAGTCCAATTAGGGGTTTTAACCAATCTTATGTATCCTAGAAGTTCATTTGTGTCATTGGATTAACATTTAGGCCATTTTCGTCCTCCTTAGGCTTATTCTAGTGCATTTAGGGTTTCTAACAAATCTTGTGCATCCAATAGGTGTCACTACTAGAAAAACACGTTTTAGCTGCCAATTTTAGCGTCGGCCACCGACTCCGATGCTAACTTGCGTCAGATTAGTGGCGGTTCAACCGACGCTAGCACGAGGAAATTTTTGTTTGATTATTTTTAATCATTTGCGTCGGCCAGGCCGATGCTAAGTAAAATATGGCAAACGCTATTTTTTATTTATTTTAGTCAACATTGTAGCGTCGGATTGACCGACACTACATTGTAAAATTTAATTTTTTTGATCCTATTAAATGTAACTAATATTTTGACTAATCATTTTTTTATTTGTCTACGTGCACATTATTATGTATCTATTTAATTAACTAAATTAAAAGTTTTGATGCAATTTGTCTATTCAATGTTGACTCAAATAACGTAATAAATTGGTTTTATAATTAAAATTAAAATATTAATTTTAACTAAAATCATAATAAAAAAATTTATTTAAAAATAGTTCTAAAATGATAAAAACTTAGAAATTTGATGATAATAAATCTAAAATATAATCAAACTCAATTATAAATAATATGTTACTTAAATATGAGTGATTTAATTTAATAATATCAAAATATATTAATTTTTGAATGTAACATAAATTTTTTTTAAAAAAAAAATATTATATCAATTATAGAAAAATAAAATAAAATTGACTGATTTTCTTAGTCCCCATTAGATATAAATGTTATTATTTTTTTTATTTTATTCACAGTTTACCATCCGTTACATTTTTTAATCGTTGTAAAATTGAGATTTTTCATTTTTTTTAAGCGAACAAATAGGTATCTTTCTTCAATAAACCTCTATCATTCCCTCACTCTCTTTTTTTTTTCTTTACTTTTGTTCTTTCTCTCTTTTTCACCCTAATTCCACGGCGGCAGCCTTGCAGGCGCCGCCTTCGCCTCTTTCCTTCCTTCTTCGTATTGTGCCGCCCTCGTTTTCGCTCACTCACCAGAAAACCCTATTGATTTCCCTCTCTTTTACCCTCATTCACCAACTCTCCATTTTCCTTGTTCTCACTCCCGTGAACCCAGGCGCTGCCTTCGTCCAAAGCAGCGAACCCCCCACCACCATTCTTGGTTTCCCTCATTTTTATTCTCTTAGCATCATCTCTCTGTCTATGTCTCTTTCGACGTCTTCAACCGAATTATCGGTTTTTAGGATTATTTTTAATTTAGGGATTTTCTATCCATTGTTGGTTTGCTATCTATTTTCTCTTTTTAGCAATTTCAGTTTAATACAATCTTAGGGTTCGTTTAAATATACTGAGGGGTTGAATGTTTTCAATTTTAAATATACTTTTTCAATTTGGGGTTGAATGTTCAATTTTAAATATACTTTTTCAATTTGCAGTTGAATGTTTTCAATTTTAAATATACTTTTTTAATTTGCAGTTGAATGTTTTCAGCTTGGAATCTGGAGTTATGATATACAAAATGTCATTTGTCATAATATACACTTGATTTCATGTTTAGTTTGGTGCTTCAACTTTTGTTAACATGTGATTGTGATCACCTGAAATTTTGTTCAATCTCATGTCTTACTAAGCATCAGATCACACCTTATTCTGGGTCACCCTTGGTTCCATGAATGAATGTGTATTCTTTTTAATAAGTAAGAACATGAAACTTTTCTTATCCAATTATCCAAGTAATTTTTTTGTATAGATTTCTTAAGGCAAGGAAATTTGAGGTTGAGAAATCAAAGTTGATGTGGTCTGACATGCTGAAATGGAGGAAGGAATTTGGTGCTGATACTATCGCGGAGGTACTTGGTTAAGGGGATTTGATTTATTTGGGAGTGCTTTAGTTTTTTGCCCTGCATGATACGAGTGCTTGATTTTTATATCCTTTGCCTCAACTCCTCTATAACACAAGCAACAATAAAAAAGACACCATGTCAGGACCTGTACCTTCTGGGAATGGTAAACTTCTTTATTTTAGATCAAGCATTTTTATTTTAAATGAGATGTTAATTCAACAATTAAATGTAGTTTAATTATCTATATAGTGTGTTATGAAAGTAGTTTATGAACAATACATGATGTTGTAGGATCTTTTAAGAAGAAAGCAATCAATGCCTCAAGCATTCTCAGGAATTCGTTGACAAGAAAGGGTAGGCGAAGTAGCAAGGTGATGTCCGTCGAAATTGAGGATGTTCACGATGCTAAGGAGTTGAAAGCTGTTGAGGAGTTCCGTCAAGCGCTTATATCAGACGAACTTCTCCCTGCAAAACATGACGACTATCATATGCTCCTTATGTCACTTTTTCTTCTTCTGTGTTTAGTCTATCATATGATTCACAATTTTAGATGCTTGGTTGGTTCTGGAGCTAATTTTCCCAATCTTCGCTACTAAAAAATTCCACATGTTTTCATAAGTGCACTTCAAAACGACACACATTATTTGAAAGTGCCTTTGTTTTAGGACAACATCTCACCCCACTCGAAACTCTACACAATTACCACTGCATTGCATTCTCTACAACCACTCAAAGTTCCTGGTTTTACGTTAGACTTAAAATTGTTTAATATAATTTTTGCATTGGAGAAGTTCTTGTTTGTAAGCTTTAAACTATTTGTGTGATTTATAATGGAAATGCTGGAATGACTGGATGTATTAAAATTTCTTTTTGTGGAAGATGGACATATAGTTAATAAGTGATCATTGACTTCTAGTTCACTCTGTCAGAGCTTTCATTGTTTATGTTGAGACCCCATACTTACTAGGTATATTGCAAACGTACTTTTCATAATGCTTGGACATCTGGTTCTCTTTGTTATTTTGATTACTTTTAGAACTTCAACTAGTAGTTATATTGGGTTTTGGTTTTTAATGTTGGTTACAAATGAACAAATTACTTAGTCTATCCATAAATATGCTTCCTGAAACAGAAAAACCACAGTCAAATAACTGGTCTTCCATATGAACAACCCCAAGACTTTTATGCTCCTTGAAACAAAAATTGGGCGAGGAGCATGATGCAATACATAACACCCTCAATTATTTTATTCAATAGCTTTACCTGCTCTAGTTTGAATTCTCAAATGTTGAAAAGATGACTGAAAGTGTGGGGTGATTAAGTGATAGATGTAGCACAATCTCGCTGATTAATTTGATGAATGTAATATTTTAAGCCATTTATGATTCTCGACATGATACAATTAATTCGCTTGCCTTGATTTCACATCAAATTTTTGCGGTTCCAAAAACTTTGCTACTTTTTATACTGGAGCCTTTTGTTTGTTTCATTAAAGTAAGTCAATTAAATGATTCATTGTTCTTTTTGCCTTTATGTCTACCGATCCTAAACATGCAGCAAATGAAATTAGTGGTAACTATAGTTGTATTTGATCATGAACAATGGCTTTTGCAAGCTGAAACGTTATAAAGGGTTCAAGGAGGGGAATAGACATTGAACGTGTGAATATAGTATAAACTATGATATTCCTGACGGTGCAAACACATACTTGCACATGGTACAATTTAAATCTTGTATTTTTCTTGTTTAATTATTAAAATTGGTTTACATGTCCCTTTATTATATTAATTATCATTTCATTTGTTGGATTAAATTGTAAACAGGTTGGCCGGGCTGGAAGGTTTGGCACCAAGGATCTTGCAATTACATTTGTTTCATGTTCAACTGATATGGATGTTCTCAACAATGTATGACAATTAACTTTTTTTTGTCACCAATTTACATTGTATAGTTTTAGTAGAAAGCAGCCATAGCAGTGCCATGGTTCACTGTAAATCACATAAGATGTCATATGAGCAATGTGGTGTATTGATAATGATGCTGTGATTTATGGCTGTTCTTTATCAATATTGTTTTGGAGTTTCTGTCTACAGTTTGTTTTATTGTTAAATGAAGTAATAGCCAATTGTCTTTGCATCTCCAACATTACTCATTATTCACCAAGTCATTTATCACACATTCTTCTTTCTTATCTTTTTTATTACTTTAACCAAGAAAAACCATATAATAAATATAAAAACTTAAATAAATTTACAATTAGCGTCAGCTACGCCCGACGCTAATTATTTTATGATTTTTCAATGTTGACCAATAGCGTCGGCCGGACCAACGTTGCATATAACTGAAGTTGACTTTTATTTTGAGAGTAGCGTCGGATAGATTGACGCTAACATTTATGTTGACTTCATATAACTAGCGTTAGATGTTCTATTTTCAATGATAGCGTCGGATTAGAGTAGGCTCCGCCGACGCTAATATAACGTCAGACGACTTTTGGTCTTTTAGCGTCGGTTTTTGGCCGACGCTAAATTCAATTTTCTTGTAGTGTGTTTGTGTAATTGGATTAACATTTAGTTCATTTTCATCCTCCCTAGGCTTATTCTAGTCCATTTAGGGTTTTTGTCCAATCTTGTGCATGCAATAAGTTCCTTTGTGTCATTGGATTAACATTTATGTCATTTTTCTTCATCCATAGGATTACTCTAGTCCAATTACGGTTTTTAACTAATTTTGTGCATCCAATAGATGTGTTTGTATGATTTGATTAACATTTAGTTCATTTTCGTCGTCCCTAGGCTATGCAATAAGTTCATTTCTGTCATTGGATTAACATTTAGGTCATTTTTCGTAATCCCTAGGCTTATTCTAGTCCAATTAGGGTTTTTAACCAATCTTGTGCATCCAATACGTGTGTTTGTTTCATTGGATTAATATTTCGGTCATTTTCGTCCTCCCTAGGCTTATTCTATTCATTTGTGTGATTGGATTAACATTTAGGTCATATTCATCCTCGTTAGCCTTATTCTAGTCCAACTAGGGTTTTTGACCAATCATGTGCATCCAATCGGTGTATTTGTGTCATTGGATGAATATTTAGGTCATTTCCGTCCTCCCTAGGCTTATTCTTGTCCAATTAGGGTTTTCATCCAATCTTGTGCATCCAATAAGTTCATTTGTGTCATTGGATGAATATTTAGGTCATTTCCGTCCTCCCTAGGCTTATTCTAGACCAATTAGGGTTTTTAACGAACCCTGTGCAACCAATAGGTGTGTTTGTGTTATAGGATTAACATTTACGTCATTTTCGTCCTACCTAGGCTTATTCTTGTCCAATTAGGGTTTTCATCCAATCTTGTGCATCCAATAGGTTTGTTTGTGTTGTTGGATTAACATTTAGGTCATTTTCTTCCTCCCTAAGCTTATTCTTGTCCATTTAGGGTTTTTGTCCAATCTTGTGCATCCAATAAGTTCATTTGTGTCATTGGATTAAGATTTAGGTCATTTTCTTCATCCCTAGGCTTATTCTAGTCCAATTATGGTTTTTAACCTATTTTTGCATCCAATAAGTTCATTTGGTTTATTGGATTAAGAATTAGGTCTTTCTCATCCTCTTTATGCTAATTCTAGTCCAATTAGGGTTTTTACCCAATCTTTTGCATCCAATAGCTGTATTTGTGTCATTGAATTAATTTTTAGGTCATTTTCTTCCTCCCTAGGCTTATTCTAGTCGATTTAGGGTTTTTTTCTTTCAATCTTGTGCATCCAATAAGTTCATTTGTGTCATTGGATTAACCTTTAGGTCATCTTCGTTCTCCTTATGCTTAATCTAGTCCATTTAGCGTTTTTAACCAATCTTGTGTATCCAATAAGTTCATTTGTATCAATGGATTAACATTTAGCTTATAGTCATCCTCCCTAGGCTTATTCTAGTCCAATTAGGATTTTAAACAAATCTTGTGCATCCAATACGTGTGTTTGCGTCATTGGATTAAAATTTAGGCCATTTTCGTCCTCCATAGGCTTATTCTTGTCTAATTATGATTTTTAACCAATCTTGTGCATCCAATACGTGTGTTTGTGTTATTAGATTAACATTTAGGTCATTTTCGTCCTCCATAGGCTTATTCTAGTCCATTTAGGGTTTTTAACCAATCTTGGGCATCCAATAGGTGTGTTTGTGTCATTTGATTAACATTTAGGTCATTGTCGTCCTCCCTAGGCTTATTCTAGTCCTTTTACGAATTTTCTCCAATTTTGTGTATCCAATAAGTTCCTTTGTGTCATTGGATTAACATTTATGTCATTTTTCGTCATCCCTAGGCTTCTTCTAGTCCGATTAGGGTATTTGTCCAATCTCGTGGATCCAATAAGTTCATTTGTCTCATTGGATTAACATTTAGGTCATTTTCGTCCTCCCTAAACTTAATCTTGTCCATTTAGCATCCTATAAGTTCATTTGTGTCATTGGATTAACATTTAGGTCATTTTCGTCTTCCCTAACCTATTTCTTGTTCATTTAGGGTTTTTGTCCAATCTTGTGCATCCAAAAAGTTCATTTGTGACATTGTATTAACATTTAGGTCATTTTTGTCCTCCATAGGCTTATTCTAGTCCCATTAGGGGTTTTAACCAATCTCGTGCAACCTTTAAGGTCATTTGTGTTATTGGATTAACATTTTTGTCATTTTCATTTTTCCTAGGCTTATTCTAGTCCAATTAGGATTTTCAGCCATTCTTGTGCATCCAATAGGTTTGTTTGTGTTGTTTGATAAACATTTAGGTCATTTTCTTACTCCATAAGCTTATTATAATCCATTTAGGGTTTTTGTCCAATCTTGTGCATCCAATAAGTTGATTTGTGTCATTGGATTAACATTTAGGTAATTTTCGTCCTCCCTAGGCTTGTTCTAGTCCAATTAGGATTTTTAACCAATCTTGTCCATCCAATAAGCGTGTTTGTGCTATTGGATTTAGATTTAGGTCATTTTCGTCCACCGTAGGCTTATTATAGTCCAATTAGGGGTTTTAACCAATCTTTTGCATCCCATCAGTTCATTTGTGTTGTTGAATTAACATTTAGGTCATTTTTGTCCTCCATAGGCTATTTCTTGTTCATTTAGGGTTTTTGTTGAATCTTGTCAATCCAAAATGTTTACATGTGTCATTGGATTAACATTTAGGTCATTTTCTTCTTCCATAAGCTTATTCTAGTCCAATTAGGTTTTTTTATAACTAATTTTGTGCATCCAATGCACGTGTTTGTGCCATTTGATTAACATTTAGGACATCTTTGTCCTCTCTAGGCTTATTCTAGTACATTTAGGGGTTTTAACCAATATTTTGCATCAAATAAGTTCAATTGTGTCATTGGATTGGCTTTTAGGCCATATTCGTCCTCCCTAGGCTTATTCTAGTTCAATTAGGGTTTTTCACCAATCTTGTGCATCCAATAGGTGTATTTGTGTTATTGGATTAATATTCAGGTCATTTTCGTCCTACTTAGGCTTATTCTAGTTCAATTAGGGTTTTTCACCAATCTTGTGCATCCAATAGGTGTATTTGTGTTATTGGATTAATATTTAGGTCATTTTCGTCCTACTTAGGCTTATTCTAGTCCATTAATGGTTTTTGTCCAATCTTGTGCATCCAATAAATTCATCTGTATAAATGGATTCACATTTAGGTTATTTTCGACATCCCTAGGCTTATTGTATTATCAGTTGTGTCATCTGATTATCATTTAGGTCACTTCTGTCATCCCTAGGCTTATTGTAATCCAATTAGTGTTTTTAATCAATCTTGTGCATCCAATACGTGTCAGGTTTTTAATGTCATTGGATTAACATTTAGGTTATTTTCGTCTTTCCTAGGCTTATTCTTGTCCATTTAGTGTTTTTAACCAATCTTGTGCATCCAATTAGTTCAATTGTCTTATTACATTAACATTTAGGTCATTTTCGTCCTCCCTTGGCTTATTCTAGTCTAATTAGGGTTTTCATCCAATAGGTGTGTTTATGTCATAGGATTAACATTTAGGTCATTTTCGTCCTCCCTAGGCTTATTCTAGTCCATTTAGGGTTTTTGTCCAATCTTGTGCATCCAATAAGTTCATTTGTGTCATTGGATTAACATTTATGTCATTTTTCATCATCCATAGGCTTATTCTTCTCCAATTAGGGTTTTTAACCAATCTTGTGCATCCAATACGTGTGTTTGTTTCATTGGATTAACATTTCGGTCATTTTCGTCCTCCCTAGGCTTATTTTAGTCCATTAAGGGTTTTTAACCAATCTTTTGAATCCAATAAATTCATTTGTGTCATTGATTTAACATTTAGGTCATATTCATCTTCGGTAGGCTTATTCTAATACATTTAGGGGTTTTAACCAATATTTTGCATCAAATAAGTTCAATTGTGTCATTGGATTGGCTTTTAGGCCATATTCTTCCTCCCTAGGCTTATTCTAGTCCAATTAGGGTTTTTCACCAATCTTGTGCATCCAATAGGTGTATTTGTGTTATTGGATTAATATTTAGGTCATTTTCGTCCTACTTAGGCTTATTCTAGTCCATTAATGGTTTTTTTCCAATCTTGTGCATCCAATAAATTCATCTGTATAAATGGATTCACATTTAGGTTATTTTCGACATCCCTAGGCTTATTGTATTATCATTTGTGTCATCTGATTATCATTTAGGTCACTTCTATCATCCCTAGGCTTATTGTAATCCAATTAGGGTTTTTAATCAATCTTGTGCATCCAATACGTGTCAGGTTTCTAATGTCATTGGATTAACATTTAAGTTATTTTCGTCTTTCCTAGGCTTATTCTTGTCCATTTAGTGTTTTTAACCAATCTTGTGCTTCCAATAAGTTCAGTTGTCTTATTACATTAACATTTAGGTCATTTTCGTCCTCCCTTGGCTTATTCTAGTCTAATTAGGGTTTTCATCCAATAGGTGTGTTTGTGTCATAGGATTAACATTTAGGTCATTTTCGTCCTCCCTAGGCTTATTCTAGTCCATTTAGGGTTTTTGTCCAATCTTGTGCATCCAATAAGTTCATTTGTGTCATCGGATTAACATTTATGTCATTTTTCATCATCCATAGGCTTATTCTTCTCCAATTAGGGTTTTTAACCAATCTTGTGCATCCAATACGTGTGTTTGTTTCATTGGATTAACATTTCGGTCATTTTCGTCCTCCCTAGGCTTATTCTAGTCCATTAAGGGTTTTTAACCAATCTTTTGAATCCAATAAATTCATTTGTGTCATTGATTTAACATTTAGGTCATATTCATCTTCGCTAGGCTTATTCTAATACATTTAGGGGTTTTAACCAATATTTTGCATCAAATAAGTTCAATTGTGTCGTTGGATTGGCTTTTAGGCCATATTCTTCCTCCCTAGGCTTATTCTAGTCCAATTAGGGTTTTTCACCAATCTTGTGCATCCAATAGGTGTATTTGTGTTATTGGATTAATATTTAGGTCATTTTCGTCCTACTTAGGCTTATTCTAGTCCATTAAGGGTTTTTGTCAAATCTTGTGCATCCAATAAATTCAACTGGATAAACGGATTCACATTTAGGTTATTTTCGTCATCCCTAGGCTTATTGTCCTATCATTTGTGTCATTGGATTATCATTTAGGTCATTTATGTCATCCCTACGCCTATTGTAATCTAATTAGGGTTTTTAAACAATCTTGTGCATCCAATACGTGTTAGGTTTTTGATGTGATTGGATTAACATTTAGGTTATTTTCGGCCTCCCTAGGCTTATTCTAGTCCATTTAGTGTTTTTAACCAATCTTGTGCATCCAATAAGTTCAGTTGTCTTATTAGATTAATATTTAGGTCACTTTCGTCCTCCTTTGGCTTATTCTAGTCTAATTAGGGTTTTCATCCAATAGGTGTGTTTGTGTCATAGGATTAACATTTAGGTCACTTTCGTCCTCCCTAGGCTTATTCTAGTCCATTTAGGGTTTTTGTCCAATCTTGTGCATCCAATAAGTTCATTTGTGTCATCGGATTAACATTTATGTCATTTTTCATCATCCATAGGCTTATTCATCTCCAATTAGGGTTTTTAACCAATCTTGTGCATCCAATACGTGTGTTTGTTTCATTGGATTAACATTTCGGTCATTTTCGTCCTCCCTAGGCTTATTCTAGTCCATTAAGGGTTTTTAACCAATCTTTTGAATCCAATAAATTCATTTGTGTCATTGATTTAACATTTAGGTCATATTCATCTTCGCTAGGCTTATTCTAATACATTTAGGGGTTTTAACCAATATTTTGCATCAAATAAGTTCAATTGTGTCATTGGATTGGCTTTTAGGCCATATTCTTCCTCCCTAGGCTTATTCTATTCCAATTAGGGTTTTTCACCAATCTTGTGCATCCAATAGGTGTATTTGTGTTATTGGATTAATATTTAGGTCATTTTTATCCTACTTAGGCTTATTCTAGTCCATTAAGGGTTTTTGTCCAATCTTGTGCATCCAATAAATTCAACTGGATAAATGGATTCACATTTAGGTTATTTTCGTCATCCCTAGGCTTATTGTACTATCATTTGTGTAATTGGATTATCATTTAGGTCATTTCTGTCATCCCTACGCTTATTGTAATCCAATTAGGGTTTTTAAACAATCTTGTGCATCCAATACGTGTTAGGTTTTTAATGTCATTGGATTAACATTTAGGTTATTTTCGTCCTCCCTAGGCTTATTCTAGTCCATTTACTGTTTTTAACCAATCTTGTGCATCCAATAAGTTCAGTTCTCTTATTAGATTAATATTTAGGTCACTTTCGTCCTCCCTTGGCTTATTCTAGTCTAATTAGGGTTTTCATCCAATAGGTGTGTTTGTGTCATAGGATTAACATTTAGGTCACTTTCGTCCTCCCTAGGCTTATTCTAGTCCATTTAGGGTTTTTGTCCAATCTTGTGCATCCAATAAGTTCATTTGTGTCATCGGATTAACATTTAGGTCATTTTCGTCCTCCCTAGACTTACTCATGTCCAATTAAGGTTTTTAACCAATCTTGTGCATCCAATACGTGTGTTTGTTTCATTGGATTACATTTCGGTCATTTTCGTCCTCCATAGGCTTATTCTAGTCCATTAAGGGTTTTTAACCAATCTTTTGAATCCAATAAATTCATTTGTGTCATTGGTTTAACATTTAGGTCATATTCATCTTCGCTACCCTAATTTTAGTCCAATAAGGGTTTTTAACCAATCATGTGCATCCAATCGGTGTATTTGTGTCATTGGATGAATATTTAGGTCATTTCCGTCATCGCTAGGATTATTCTAGTCCAAATAGGATTTTTAACGAACCTTGTGCAACCAATAGGTCTGTTTGAGTTATTGGATTAACATTTAGGTCCTTCTCGTTCTCCCTACGCTTATTCTAGTCCATTTAGGGTTTTTGTCCAATGTTGTGCATCCAATACGCGTGTTTAAGCCGTTGGATTAATATTTAGGTCATTTTTGTCCTCCGTAGGCTTATTCTAGTCCAATTAGGGGTTTTAACCAATCTTGTGCATCCTATAAGTTCATTTGAGTCATTGGGTTAACATTTACGTCATTTTCGTCCTCCCTAGGCTATTTCTTTTTCATTTAGGCTTTTTGTCCAATCTTGTGCATCCAATAGGTGTATTTGATTCATAGGATTAATATTTAGGTTATTTTCATCCACTCTATGCTTATTCTTTTCCATTTAGGGTTTTTGTCCAAACTTGTGCATCCAAAAATTTCATTTGTGTCATTGGATTAACATTTAGGTCATTTTTGTCCTCCCTAGGCTTATTCTAGTCCAATTAGGGTTTTTAACAAATCTACTGCATCCCATACCTGTGTTTGTGTCATTGGATTAACATTTTGGTCATTTTCTTCCTCCCTAGACTTATTGTAGTCCATTATGGGTTTTTAACCAATCTTTTGCATCCAATAACTTCATTTGTGTCATTGGATTTGCCTTTAGGTCATATTCGTCCTCCCTAGGCTTATTCTAGTCTAATGAGAAATTCAACCTATCATGTGGACCCAATAGTTGTGTTTGTGTCATTGTATTAACATTTAGGTCATTTTCGTCCTCCTTATGCTTATTCTAGTGCAATTACGATTTTTAACCTTTCTTGGCATCCTATCAGTTCATTTGTGTCATTAGATTAACATTTAGGTCATTTTCATCCTCCCTAGACTTATTCTAGTCCGATGAATAATTTTAACAAATCCTCTACATCCAAAAGTTGTGTTTGTGTCATTGGATTAACATTTAGGTAATTTTCGTCCTCCTTATGCTTATTCTAGTGCAGTTAGGAATTTTAACCAATCTCTTGCATTCAAAAGGTGTATTTGTGTCATTAGATTAATATTTAGGTCATTTTCGTCCTCCCAAGGCTTATTCTAGTCCATTAAGCGTTTTTAACCAATCTTGTTCATCCAATAAGGTCATTTGTGTCATTCGATTAACATTTAGGTCATATTCTTCCTCCTTAGACTTTTTCTAGTCCAATTAGGATTTGTAACCAATCTTTTGCATCCTATAGGCGTGTTTGTGTCATTGTATTAATATTTAGGTGATTTTCGTCCTCCGTAGGCTTATTTAGTCCTATTAGGGGTTTTAACCAATCTTGTGCATCCTACCAGTTCATTTGTGTCATTGGATAAACTTTTAGGATATTTTTGTTCTTCCTAGGCTTATTCTAGTCCAATTAGGGTTTTTAACCAATCTTGTACATCCAGTAGGTTTGTTTGTATTGTTGGATTAACATTTATGTCATTTTCTTCCTCCCTAAGCTTATTCTAGTCCATTTAGGGGTTTTGTACAATCTTGTGCATCCAATAAATTAATTTGTGTCATTGGACTAACATTTTGGTCATTTTCGTCCTTCCTTAGACTTATTCTAGTCCAATTAGGGAGTTTAACAAATCTTGTGCATCCTATCAGTTCATTTGTGTTATTTGATCAACATTTAGATGATTTTTATCCTCCCTAGACTTATTCTAGTCCATTTGGGGTTTTTAACCAATCTTTTGCATCCAATAAGTTTATTTGTGTCATTGGATTTGCTTTTATGTCATATTCGTCCTCCCTAGGCTTATTCTAGTCTAATGAGAAATTTAACCTATCTTGTGCATCAAAAAGTTGTGTTTGTGTCATTGGATTAACATTTAGGTAATTTTCGTCCTCCTTATGCTTATTCTAGTGCAATTACGATTTTTAACCATTCTTGTGCATCCTATCAGTTCATTTGTGTCATTGGATTAACCTTTAGGTCATTTTCGTCTTCCCTAGACTTATTCTAGTCCAATGAGTAATTTTAACCAATCATGTACATCCAAAAGATGTGTTTGTATCATTGGATAAACATTTAGGTCATTTTCGTCCTCCTTAAGCTTATTGTAGTGCAATTAGGATTTTTAACCAGTCATGTGCATCCAATAGGTGTATTTGTGTCATTAGATTAATATTTAGGTCATTTTCGTCCTCCCAAGGCTTATTCTAGTCCATTTAGCGTTTTTAACCAATCTTGTTCATCCAATAAGTTCCTTTGTGTCATTAGATTAATATTTAGGTCATATTCGTCCTCCCTAGAATTTTTCTAGTCCAATTAGGATTTTTAACCAATCTTGTGCATCCAACAGGCGTGTTTGTGTCATTGTAATAATATTGAGGTGATTTTTCGTCCTTCGTAGGCTTATTCTAGTCTAATTAGGGGTTTTCACCAATCTTGTGCATCCTATTAGTTCATTTGTGTCGTTGGATAAACTTTTAGGACATTTTCGTTCTTCCTATGCTTATTCTAGTCCAATTAGGGTTTTTAACCAATCTTGTACATCTAGTAGGTTAGTTTGTATTGTTGGATTAACATTTAGTTCATTTTTTTCCTCCCTAAGCTTATACTAGTCCATTTAGGGTTTTTGTACAATCTTGGGCATCCAATAAATTCATTTGTGTCATTGGTCTAACATTTAGGTCATTTTCATCCTTCCTTAGACTTATTCTAGTCCAATTAGCGATTTTAACAAATCTTGTGCATCCTATCAGTTCATTTGTGTTATTGGAGTAACATTTAGATCATTTTCATCCTCCCTACACTTATTATAGTCCAATGAGTAATTTTAACCAATCAGTTTCGTCCTCCTTATGCTTATTCTAGTGCAATTAGGATTTTTAACCAATGTTGTGCATGCAATAGGTGTATTTGTGTCATCGGATTCATATTTAGGTCATTTTCGTCCTCCCTAGGCTTATTCTAGTCCATTTAGGGTTTTTGTCCAATCTTGTGCATCCAGTAGGTTTGTTTGTGTTGTTGGATTAACATTTTGGTCATTTTCTTCCTCCCTAAGCTTATTCTAGTTTGTTTAGGGTTTTTGTACAATCTGGTAAATCCAATAAGTTCATTAGTGTCATTGGATTAAAATTTAGGTCATTTTCGTCCTCGATAAGGTTATTCTAGTCCATTTATAGTTTTTACCCAAATCTTGTGCATCGAATAAGTTCATTTGCGTCATTGCCTTAACATTTAGGTGATTTTCGTCATCCCTAAGTTTATTCTAGTCCAAGTAACATTTTTATCCAATCTAGTGAATCAAATACGTGGGTTTGTATCATTGGATTGACATTTAGGTTATTATTGTCCTCGTTAGGCTTATTCTGGTCCAATTAAGGTTTTTAACCAATCATGTGCATTCAATAGTTGTGTTTGTGTTATTCGATTAACATTTATGTTACTTTCGTCCTCCATAGGCTTATTCTAGTCTAATTAGGGTTTTCAACCTATCTTGTGCATCCAATAGGTGTGTTTGTGTTATAGGATTAACGTTCAGGTCATTTTCTTCCTCCCTAGGCTTATTCTAGTCCATTTAGGGTTTTTCAACCAATCTTAAGCATCCAATAAGTTCATTTGAGTCATTGGATTAATATTTAAGTCATTTTCGTCCTCTTGAGGCCTACTCTAGTCCAATTTAGGTTTTTAACCAATCTTGTGAATCTAATAGGTGTGCTTGTATCATTGGATTAACATTTAGGTCATTTTCGTCCTCGCTAGGCTTATTGTGGTTCATTTAGGGTTTTTGTTCAATCTTGTGCATCAAAAAAGTTAATTTGTGTTATTGGATTAACATTAAGGTCATTTTCGTCCTCTCTAGGCATATTCTAGTCCAATTAGGGTTTGTAACGAATCTTGTGTATCCAATAGGTGTGTTTGTGTCATTGGATTAACATTTAGGTTATTTTCGTCCTCCCTAGGCTTATTCTTGTCAATTTAGGGTTTTTGTCCAATCTTGTGCATCCAAAAGTTCATTTGTGTCATTGGATTAACATTTGGGTCATTTTAGTCCTCCCAATGATTATTCTAGTTCAATTAGGGGTTTTAACAATTCTTGTGCGTCAAATACGTGTGTTTGTGTCATTGGATTAACGTTTAAATCATTTTCGTGCTCCTATGCTTATTCTAGTCCAATTAGGGGTTTTAACCATTCTTGTGCATCCTATAAGTTCACTTGTGTCATTGGATTAACATTTAGGTCATTTTCATCCTCCATAGGCTTATTCATGTCGATTTAGGGTTTTTAACATATCTTGTGCATCCAATAGGTGTGTTTGTATCATTGGATTAACATTTAGGTCATTTTCATCCTCCCTATGCTTTTTCTAGTCCAATTAGGGGTTTTAAACAATCCTGAGCATCCAATAAGTTCATTTGTGTCATTGGATGAACATTTAGGTCATTTTCGTCCTCCCAAGGATTATTGTAGTCCAATAAAGGTTTTTAACAATTCTTGTGCATTCAATAGGTGTGTTTGTGTCATTGGATTAACATTTTCGTCATCCTTAGGCTTATTCTTGTTCATTTAGGGTTTTTGTCCAATCTTGTGCTTCCAAAAAGTTGATTTGTGTCATTGGATTTACATGTAGATCATTTTTGTCCTCCCTTGGCTTATTCTTGTCCATTTAGGGTTTTTGTACAATCTTGTGCATCCAAAAAGATCATTTCTGACATTAGATTAACATTTAGGTCATTTTCGTCCTCCATAGGCTTATGATAGTCCAATTAGGGTTTTTAACAAATCTTGTGCATCCAATACGTGTGTTAGTGTTAATGTATTAACATTTAGGTCATTTTCGTCCTTCATAGCCTTATTCTAGTCCATTTAGGATTTTTAGCCAATCTTTTGCATCCAATATGTTCATTTAAGTCATTGGATTAGCTTTTAGGTTATATTTGTACGACATATGCCTCCTTGATCATGATTTTGATATAATCTCCAAACATACTATGTATATGCATTATTTGATTGATCTAATGATTTGAATTGAGAAACATGTCAGGCAAATAATCAAACACTATACACTTGGACAAAACTCGGAACTCAAGCAATCAAGCAAAGATGGATGATGTCCTATAAGGCTTGAAGACTGATGTATAAAAGTGTCTAGTGTTAATAGTGTCGATTAGGTAGACTTAATCACAATGATTTCTCATATAGTATTTGCCAATGAAATCATAAAATAAGTTTTAATCAATCAAGTAATAAATCAATTGATAAATCAATTGAGCAATCGATTGTCTGACTCACAAAATAAAGGTTTCACTAAGTTAATCGATTGGGAAATCGATTACTTAAAGGTTTTTATCAAAACCTGTGTTCTGTGTTTAAACAAATCAATTGGACAATCGATTTGCACATCAATTGAGTAATCGATTTTGTGATTCAAGAACCAAGTTCATACTGAGTCAATCGATTGGCAAATCGATTATGAAAATGCTTTTTCATCAGACATGTGTACTGTGATCAACAAAATCAATTGGACAATCAATTGAAATAAGTTTCTTAAGTTGCAAGTTTTGCACTAATCGCTTAGATAATCGATTAATAGAGGTTTCTTAAGTTGCAAGCTTTGCATTAATCGATTAGGTAATCGATTGAAAAAATGAACTGGTTAATCATTTATCAGAAACATATTGCATAATCGATTGACACATCGATTTTAACTAAACAGCTAAGCTACTGTAACAAGCCAAATCGATTGGAGTAAAACATCTTAGTCACTGTGACCAGCCACGCCGATTGACGAATCGATTGAAGTAAAATGTTTGAGTTACAGGGAGAATTTATCCCATTGCCAAATCGATTATGTTAATAAATGAATCGAATGAGTTATCGATTGTTTTGATCTCGTTGTTTGAACAAAACAAGTATAATCGATTAGTCAATCGATTCTGATACAAACTGAGTATCAGTTTCTGATAAGTGCATTAAAAGAATCGATTAGGAAATCGATTAGTTCTTATATTTTCAAGATTCAAGAAAAACAAGATACGCGATAATCGATTAGGTAATCGATTAAGCTGGTATCAAACTTCAATAAAATCGATTACAAAATCGATTTATATGTTGTTTTTCTAAAACTATAAAATGATTCAATCACAATCTTTAAAAAAATATCATATAACACTTTTCATAAACACAGAAAACTAAAAACATACACATTGAGAGAAAGATTGTTATATCTCACAAATACTCATTGGCAAACTACCTTGTGTGACATTTTTTCATTGTGATTGAGTCACTTCTTCTTAGTTTTCTTTTTGTTTCTTTTTGAAAGAATTTTCTGTAATTGTTTTTAGAAATCCAGTAGTGTTACACTGGTGGTTATCTTTTAGGATGCTTGTGTTCATCTAAAAGAAACCTCAGCTTGATCTCGCTAGAGTTTGACGAGTGACTCTTAGGGATAGGTTGGTATTGTGATAGAAGTGGTTGTGAGTTGGATGGATAGGCTATGACACTGGAAAGTCTGTAAAAAATTCCTCAAATGATTCTAGTGAAAGGCTGAAATCTGTTATAGATTTCAGGACTGGATGTAGGTTATCAAAGTGATAGCCAAAACCAGTATAAAAATCTCCTGGTGCACTATTTCCTCTATCTCTTTACTTTTTATATTGATCTTGCATGTGATTGTAAAATTCTGCTATGAATAAACTGTTTGAATCTTTTATTGTTAAAATAGGAATTAATATTAAACAAGTTGGTTTTGATATTAATTCATCACTTAGTAAAGAATTAGATAATCTTGTTGATAATATTGTATAAAACTTCCTAAGGATAGAGGTCATAAAACCAACAATATTTGTCTTCCCTAGGCTTATTCTTGTCCAATTAGGGTTTTTAACAAATCATGTTCATCCAATGGTTCTGTTTGTGTCATTGGATAAACATTTAGTTCATTTTCATCCTCCCTATTCTTATTATAGTCCAATTAGGGTTTTTAACCAATCATGTGCATCCAATAGGTTTGTTTGTGTTGTTGAAATAACATTTAGGTCATTTTCTTCCTTCCTAAGCTTATTCTAGTCCATTTAGGGTTTTTGTCCAATCTTGTTCATCCAATAAGTTAATTTGTGTCATTGGATTAACATTTCGGTCATTTTCGTCCTCCTTTGGCATATTCTAGTCCATTATGGGGTTTTAACCAATCTTATGCATCCAACAAGTTCATTTGTGTCATTGGAATAAAATTTAGGTCATTTTTCGTAATAACATTTAGTTCATTTTCTTCGTCCCTAGGCATATTCTTGTTCATTTAGGAATTTTAACCAATCATGTGAATGCAATAAGTTCATTTGTGTCATTGGATTAACATTTAGGTCATTTTTCGTAATACCTAGGCTTATTCAAGTCCAATTAGGGTTTTTAACCAATCTTGTGCATCCAATACGTGTGTTTGTTTCATTGGATTAACAGTTCGGTCATTTTCGTCCTCCCTAGGCTTATTCTTGTCCATTAAGGGTTTTTAACCAATCTTTTGAATCCAATAAGTTCATTTGTGTCATTGGATTAACATTTAGGTCATTTTAGTCCTCCCTAGGCTTATTCTAGTCCATTTAGGGTTTTTAACCAATCTTGTGCATCCAATAAGTTCTATTATGTCTTTCGATTAACATTTAGGTCATTTATGTCATCCCTAGTGTTATTCTAGTCCAATTAGGGTTTTTAATCAATCTTGTGCATCCTATACATGTGTTTCTGTCATTGGATTAACATTTAAGTTATTTTCGTCCTCCCAAACCTTATTCTAGTCCATTTAGTGTTTTTAACCAATCTTGTGCATCCAATAAGTTAATTTGTGTCATTGGATTAACATTTAGGTCATATTCGTCCTCACTAGACTTATTCTTGTCCAATTAGGATTTTTAACCAATTTTGTGCATCCAATAGGCGTGTTTGTGTCATTGGATTAATATTTAGGTCATTCTATTCCAATTAGAGGTTTTAACCAATCTTTTGCATCCTATAAGTGCATTTGTCTAATTGGATTAACAGTTAGGTCATTTTCGTTCTTCCTAGGCTTATTCTAGTCCAATTAGGGTTTTTAACCAATTCTGTGCACCCAATAGGTTTGTTTGTCTTGTTGGATTAACATTTAGGCCATTTTCTTCCTCCCTAAGCTTATTCTAGTCCATTTAGGGTTTTTGTCCAATCTTGTGCATCCAACAAGTTAATTTGTGTCATTGGATTAACATTTCGGTCATTTTAGTCCTCCTAAGGCCTATTGTAGTCCATTATGGGTTTTTAACCAATCTTGTGCATCCAATAAGTTCATTTGTGTCATTGGAATAAAATTTAGGTCATCCCTAGGCTTATTCTAGTCCAATTAGTGTTTTAAACCAATCTTGTGCTTCCAATACGTGTGTTTGTGTCATTGGATTAACATTTAGGTTATTCTCGTCCTCCCTAGGCTTATTTTATGACATTTAGTGTTTTTAATCAATCTTGTGCATCCAATAAGTTTAGTTGTGTTATTCGATTAAAATTTAGGTCATTTTCCTCCTCCCTAGGACTATTCTAGTCCATTTAAGGTTTTTAACCAATATTGTGCATCCAATAAGATTAAAATTTAGGTCATTTTCGTTCTTCCTAGGATTATTTTAGTCCATTTAGTGTTTTTAACCAATCTTGTGCATCCAATAAGTTCAGTTGTGTTATTCGATTAACGTTTAGGTCGTTTTCGTCCTCCCTAAGCTTATTCTAGTCTAATTATGATTTTCAACCAATCTCGTGCATCCAATAGGTGTGTATGTGTCATAGGATTAACATTTAGGTCATTTTCGTCCTCCCCAAGCTAATTCTAGTCCATTTAAGGTTTTTGTTCACTCTTGTGCATTTAATAAGTTCATTTGTGTCATTGGAATAACATTTATGTCATTTTTCGTCATCCCTAGGCTTATTCTTGTTCAATTAGGGTTTTTAACCAATTTTGAGCATCCAGTAGTTGTGTTTGTGCCATTGGATTAACATTTAGATCTTTTTCATCATCTATATGCTTATTCTAGTCCAATTAGGGGTTTTAACCAATCTTGTGCATCCTATAAGGTCATTTGTGTCATTGGATATACATTTATGTCATTTTAATCCGCACTAGGCTATTTCTTGTTCATTTAGGGTTTTTGTCCTATCATGTGCGTCCAAAAAGTTTATTTGTGTCATTGGATTAGCTTTTAGGTAATATTCGTCCTCCCTAGGCTTATTCTAGTCCAATTAGGGTTTTTTAATCCAATCTCCTGCATCCAACAAGTTAACTTGGTTCATTGGATTAACATTTTGGTCATTTTCGTCATCCCTAGGCTTATTCTAGTCCAATTAGGGTTTCTAACCAATCTCGTGCATCCAATAGGTGTATTTGTGTAATTGGATTGATATTTAAGTCATTAACTTCCTCCCTAGGCTCATTCTAGTCCATTAAGGATTTTAGTACAATCTTGTGCATCCAATAAGTTCATTTGTGTCATTGGATTAACAGTTAGGTTATTTTCGTCCTCCCTAAGCTTATTCTAGTCCATTTAGGGTTTTTGCCCAATCTTGTGCATCCAATAACTTCATTTGTGTCATTGGATTAACATTTAGGTCATTTTTCGTAATCCCTGGGTTTATTCTAGTCCAATTAGGGTTTTTAACCAATCTTGAATTCAATAAGCTCATGTATGTCATTGGATTAACATTTAGGTCATTTTAGTCATCCCTAGGCTTATTCTAGTCCAATTAGGGTTTTTAACCAATCTTGTGGATCCAATAGGTGTGTTTGTGTCATTGGATAAACATTTAGGTTATTTTCGTCCTCCCTAGGATTATTCTTGTCAATTTAGGGTTTTTGTCCAATCTTGTGCGTCCAAAAAGTTCATTTGTGTCATTGGATTAACATTTAGGTAATTTTAGTCATCCCTAGGCTTATTCTGGTCCAATTAGGGTTTTTAACAAATCTTGTGCATCCTATGAGTTCATTTGTGTCATTGGATTAACATTTGGGTTATTTACGTTCTCCCTAAGCTTATTCTAGTCCAAATAGTATTTTTAACAAATCTTGTGCATCCAATAGGTGTGTTTGTGTCATAGGATTAACATTTAGGTCATTTTCATCCTCCCTATGCTTATTCTAATCCAATTAGGGGTTTTAACCAATCTTGTTCATCCAATAAGTTCATTTATGTCGTTGGAATTACATTTACGTTATTGTCGTCTTCCCTAGGATTATTCTAGTCCAATAAAGGTTTTTAACCAATCTTGTGCATTTAATTGGTGTGTTTGTGTCATTGGATAAACATTTAGGCCATTTGCGTCCTCCCTAACCTTTTTCTTGTTCATTTAGGGTTTTTGTCCAATCTTGTGCATCGAAAGAGGTCATTTGTATCATTGTATTAACATTTAGGTCATTTTTGTCCTCCCTTCGTTTATTCTTGTCCATTTAGGGTATTTGTCCAATCTTGTGCATCCAAAAAGATTATTTGTATCATTGGATTAACATTTAGGTCATTTTCATCCTCTATAGGCTTATTCTAGTCCAATTAAGGTTTTTAATAAATCTTGTGCATCCAATACGTGTGTTAGTTTCAATGGATTAACATTTAGGTCATTTTCGTCCTCCCTAGCCTAATTCTAGTCCATTTAGGATTTTTACCCAATCTTAAATGGACTAGAATTAGCTTTTAGGTTCATTTAAGTCATTGTATTAGCTTTTAAGTTATATTCGTCCTCGCTAGGCTTATTCAAGTCCAATTAGGGTGTTTAACCAATCATGCGCATCAATAGTTGTGTTTGTTTCATTGGATTAACATTTAGGTCATTTTCATCCTCACTATTCTTATTCTAGTCCAATCAGGGTTTTTAACCAATCTTGTGCATCCAAGAGGTTTGTTTGTATTGTTGGATTAACATTTAGGTCATTTTCTTCCTCCCTAAGCTTATTAGGTCATTTTCATTCTTCCTAGGATTATTCTAGTCCATTTATTCCTAGGTCGTTTTCGTCCTCCCTAAGCTTATTTTAGTCTAATTAGGGTTTCAACCAATCTCGGGCATCTAATAGGTGTGTTTGTGTCATAGGATTAACATTTAGGTCATTTTCCTCCTCCCCAAGCTAATTCTAGTCAATTTAGGGTTTTTGTTCACTCTTGTGCATCCAATAAGTTCATCTGTGTCATTGGAATAATATTTATGTCATTTTTCGTCATCCTTAGGCTTATTCTTGTTCAATTAGGGTTTTTAACCAATTTTGTGCATCCAGTAGGTTTGTTTGTGCCATTGGATTAACATTTAGATCTTTTTCGCCCTCTATAGGCTTATTCTAGTCTAATTAGGGGTTTTAACCAATCTTGTGCATCCTATAAGTTCATTTGTGTCATTGGATTAACATTTATGTCATTTTCGTCCTCACTAGGTTATTTATTGTTCATTTAGGGTTTTTGTCCAATCTTGTGCATCCAAAAAGTTTATTTGTGTCATTGGATTAGCTTTTAGGTAATATTCGTCCTCCCCAGGCTTATTCTAGTCCAATTAGAGTTTTTTAACCAATCTGGTGCATTCAACAAGTTCACGCGGTTCATTGGATTAACATTTAGGTCACTTTCATCATCCCTAGGCTTATTCTAGTCTAATTAGGGTTTCTAACCAATCTCGTGCATCCAATAGGTGTATTTCTGTCATTGGATTAATATTTAAGTCATTTACTTCCTCCCTAAGCTCATTCTAGTCCATTTAGAGTTTTAGTCCAATCTTGTGCATCCAACAAGTTCATTTGTGTCAATGGATTAACATTTAGGTTATTTTCGTCCTCCCTGAGCTTATTCTAGTCCATTTAGGGTTTTTGTCCAATCTTGTGCATCGAAGAACTTCATTTGTGTCATTGGATTAACATTTAGGTCATGTTCGTCCTCTCCAGGCTTATTCTAGTCGATTTAGGGTTTTTAACCAATCTTGTGCATCCAATTGGTGTGTTTGTGTCATTGGATTAACATTCAGGTCATTTTGGTCATCCCTAGGTTTATTCTAGTCCATTTAGGGTTTGTGTCTAATCTTGTGCATCCAATAAGTTCGTTCGTGTCATTGGATTAACATTTAGGTCATTTTTCGTCATCGTTAGGCTAATTCTAGTCCATTAAGGGTTATTAACCAATCTTGTGCTTCCAAAAAGTTCATTAGTGTCATTGGAATAATATTTACGTCATTTTCATGCCCAATAGCCTTATTCTAGTCCATTTAGGGTTTTTGTCGAATCTTGTGCATCCACTAACTCTATTTGTGTCATTTTATTAACATTTTGGTCATTTTCGTCCTCCCTAGGCTTATTCTTGTCCATTTAGGGTTTTTAACCAATCTTGTGTATCCAATAAGTTCATTTGTGTCATTGGATTAACATTTAGGTTATTTTCGTCCTCCCTTGGCTTATTCTAGTCCAATTAGGGTTTTTAACCAATCTTGTGCATCCAAGAAGTTCATTTGTGTCATTGGATTAACATTTAGGTAATTTTCGTTCTTCCTTGGTTTATTCTAGTCCAATTAGGGTTTCTAACCAATCTTGTGCATCCAATAGGTTTGTTTTTTCTAGTTGGAGTAACATTTAGGTCATTTTCTTCCTCCCAAAGGTTATTCTAGTCCATTTAGGGTTTTTGTCCAATCTTGTGCATCCAAAAAGTTCATTTGTGTCATTGGACTAACATTTCGGTCATTTTCGTCCTCCCTAGACCTATTCTAGTACATTTAGGGTTTTTAACCAATCTTGTGCGTCCAATAAGTTCATTTGTGTCATTGGATTAACATTTAGGTCATTTTTATCATCTCGAGGCTTATTCTAGTCCAATTTGGATTTTAAACCAATCTAGTGGATCTAAAACGTGTGTTTGAGTCATTGTATTAACATTTAGGTTATTTTCGTCCTCCCAAGCTTATTCTAGTCCATTTAGTGTTTTTTACCAATCTTGTGCATCCAATAAGTTCAGTTGTCTTATTTGATTAACATTTAGGTCATTTTCGTCCTCCCTAGTCTTATTCTTGTTCATTTAGGGATTTTGTCCAATCTTGTGCCTCCAAAAAGTTCATTTGTGTCATTGGATTAACATTTAGGTCATTTTTCGTCCTCCCTATGCTTATTCTAGTCCAATTAGGATTTTTAACCAATCTTGTGCATCCAATACGTGTGTTTGTGTCTTTGGATTAACATTTAGGTCATTTTCGTCCTCCATAGGCTTATTCTAGTCCATTTAGGGTTTTTAACCAATCTTGTGCATCCAATAGGTGTATTTGTGTCATTGGATTAACATTTAGGTCATTTTTGTCCTCCCTAGGCTTATTCTAGTCTATTTAGGGTTTCTATCCAATCTTGTGCATCCAATAATTCCGTTTGTGTCATTGGATTAACATTTACGTCATTTTTTGTCATCCCTAGGCTTATTCTAGTCCAATTCGGGTTTTTAACCAATCTTGTGCATCCAATATGTGTGTTTGTGTCGTCTGATTAACATTTCGGTGATTTTCGTCCTCCCTGGACTTATTCTAGTCCATTTAGGGTTTTCGTGTATCCACTAACCTCATTTGTGTCATTGTATTAACATTTAGGTCATTTTCGTCCTCCCTAGGCTTATTCTTGTCCATTAAGGGATACAATTGAAATAACACATGAAGGAACTATTGAGGTAATGTTTTCCAAACTCAACACATTATCTCAAGAGTATGAATTGTTCCGAATGTAGCCCAGAGAATCTATTCTGGACTTGTAGAAAAGATTTTCTCATCTGACCAACAACTTGACAGCTCTTGGAAAAACCTTCACTAATGATGAATTGAACCTTAAAGTTCTGAGATCATTAACAAGGGCATGGCAACCTAAAGTAACGGCAATTTCTGGAAAGAAAAGCCTATCAAAGATGTCTCTTTCTACACTTTTTGGAAAACTCCAAGAACACGAAATCGAACTTGGAAGGTTAGAACAAAATGAAAGTCAAGAGAAGAAGACCAAAAACATTGCTCTAAAGACCGAATCAAGAGAACAAATAAAAGACGAAAATTCAGATGAAGATGAATATATTACGTTCCTTGTTAAGAAATGTGGTAAGTTTCTTAAAAATGACAGAAATTTCAAAAGGAAAAGTTTTAGGAAGAAAGATAGTTCTACTTCAAATCAAAACTTCACTTTCTTTTTATGCGGAAAACAAAGACATATCAAGGCAGATTGTCCAAACCTTATTAAGAAAAATGCCACCAAAAAGAAAGACTTCAAGAAGGCATACATAGCTTGGGAAGACAACGAAGTAAGTTCAGCTTCAAAAACAGAAAGTGAAGAATGCGCTAATGTTGCATTGATGGCATCACATCAATCAGATAACAAAGAAGAGGTTAGTAACATAGACTCCCTTCATCTTCATAAAACTAATAGTGAATTGATTCTAGAATATAATGAGGCACAAAACGCCATCAAGGAACTACTTATTGAATGCAAAAATCTGTTCAAACTAGTGTCAACACAAAAGAGACAAATCTCAAGTCTTCAAGAAAAAGTTGACACTATGGAAAATAATTCTGAAAAACTAAAACAGAATTTTGCATGCAATAAGTGTGATTCCCTCTCCTTTAAGATTGTTCAATTAAATAGAGTAATTGAACGATACGAAAAAGGACAAATAGGCTTGGAAAATGTTTTAAATATGCAAAGATACTCAAATGAAAAAAGTGGTCTTGGATACTCGAAACTTGATAAACCAAACTTGAATAAGACCATTTTTGTCAAAGCAAGTAACCAATACAATCAAGAAAAGATTATAATTATGAAAAAGGATCACCATTATAAAGAGAAAATTACTTATAGAAAATCTCATACACATGCTTTTAAAAATAGATTTACTCCTACTTGTTCTTATTGCGGTCTCTAGGGTCACACCCCTAATACTTGTCATGTTAGAAACATTAGTATTCCAAAAGGGCATTACGTGTGGATAGAGAAAGGTACTAACCATCAAGGACCCAAAGCACATTGGGTACCTAGTAAAATTTGATTTTAATGTTGCAGGTATGCACAAAAAGTACCTCAAATATGTGGTACTTAGATAGTGGATGCTCTAAACATATGACAGGTGATATAACAAAATTTTCAGCATTGGCTCTTGAATCAAAGGGATATGTGGTCTATGGAGACAACAACAAAGGAAAAATTTTAGGCATTGGAAAAGTTGGCACAGTCCCATCCCCCTCGATTGAAGATGTACTATATGTTGAAGGTCTAAAACACAATCTCATAAGCATTAGTCAGCTTTGCGATAAATGATACAAGATAGCCTTCAACAAAGATGAATGTATCATCCAAAATGAAGCTACAAATGAAATACATTTTATCGGTAAACGTTTCAAAAACATCTTTATACTTAATCTTGACGATTTATCCTTAAAAATGAAATGTCTTTTGGTAAGCGACAATAATGATGCTTGGCTATGGCATAAGAGATTTGCTCATATTCACATGGGTCATTTAAACAAATTGGTCAAGCATGATCTTGTTGTAGGCTTACCAAAAATGAAATTTATAAAGGATAAATTGTGGGACACATGTCAAAAGGGTAAGCAAACAAAAAGTTATTTCAAACCTAAAAATGTCATTTCAACCTCTAGACCACTACAATTGATATATATGGACTTGTTTAGTCCATCAAGAACCAAAAGTCTTGGTGGAAACTCATATGGACTAGTTATTATTGATGATTACTCAAGGTTCACTTGGACCTTATTCTTGGCAAATAAAAATGAAGCTTTTAAGGCATTTAAAAACTATGTCAAGCTAGTCCAAAACGAACAATCTGCCAAAATTGTATCAATTAGAAGTGATCATGAAAGAGAATTTCAAAATACTTCATTTGAAGAATTTTGTGAACAAAATGGCATTTTCCACAATTTTTCTACACTAAGGACACCACAACAAAATGGGATTGTTGAGAGAAAAAACATATCTTTGATAGAGCTCGCAAGAACTATGCTAAGCGACTCAAACCTACCGAAATATTTTTGGGCAGATGCTGTAAACACAACATGCTACGTTTCCAACTGGGTAATCATTCGGCCAATTCTTAAGAAAACTCTGTATGAAGCTTACCAAAAATGAAATTTTTAAAGGATAAATTGTGTGACGCATGTCAAAAAGGTAAGCAAACAAAAAGTTCTTTCAAACCTAAAAATGTCATTTCAACTTCTAGACCACTACAATTGATACATATGGACTTGTTTGGTCCATCAAGGACCAAAAGTCTTGGTGGAAACTCATATGGACTAGTTATTGTTGATGATTACTCAAGGTTCACTTGGACCTTATTTTTGGCAAATAAAAATGAAGCTTTTAAGGCATTTAAAAACTATGCCAAGCTAGTCCAAAATGAACAATCTGCCAAAATTGTATCAATTAGAAGTGATCATGGAAGGGAATTTCAAAATACTTCATTTGAAGAATTTTGTGAAGAAAATGGCATTTTTCACAATTTTTCTGCACCAAGAACACCACAACAAAATGGGGTCGTTGAGAGAAAGAATAGATCCTTAATAGAGCTTGCTAGAACTATGCTAAGCGACTCAAATCTACCAAAATACTTTTGGGCAGATGCTGTAAACACAACATGCTACGTTTCCAACTGGGTAATCATTCGGCCAATTCTTAAGAAAACTCTGTATGAACTCTACAAAGGAAGAAAACCCAATATCTCTCACTTCCACATTTTTGGATGTAAGTGTTTTGTGTTAAACAACGGTAAAGATAACCTTGGAAAATTTGATGAAAAAGTTGATGAAGGTATATTTATCGATTACTCTTTATCTAGTAAAGCATTTAGAATCTTCAATAAAAGAACTTTATTAGTAGAAGAATCAATGCATGTAACTTTTGATGAAACTAACCCCATAAAAGAGGAAAATATTATTTCTTGTGATGATGATGTTTTTGAAAGCGATGATACAAATAAAGAACATCAAACTGATCAACCAGGTCAAGAAAGTGAAGTCAACATTGAAAGGCAAAATGATGATCTTCCTTAAGAATGGAGAACTCATAGATATCATCCAATTGATAACATCATAAAGGAGTCACAACAAGGTTAAAATTGCAAGATGCTTGCTTAAACATGGCGTTTGTTTCTCAAATCGAACCCTCCAAAATTGGTGAAGCACTTAAAGATGATCAATGGATACTTGCCATGCAAGAAGAACTCAATCAATTTGAAAGAAGCCAAGTATGGGAACTTGTCCCTAATCCTGGAAATAAACACATCATTGGTACAAAATGGGTGTATAAAAATAAACTTGATGAGAATGGCATAGTTGTCCGCAACAAAGCTAGATTGGTCGCTCAAGGATACAATCAAGAGGAAGGGATAGATTTTGACGAAACATTTGCTCCGGTAGCAAGATTAGAAGCAATACGTTTACTACTTGCGTATGCTTGTTCCATCAACTTTGAGTTATATCAAATGGATGTGAAGAATGCTTTTCTCAATGGATATATAAATGAAGAAGTCTATGTCAAACAGCCTCCTGGGTTTGAAGATTCCAAAAATCCCTCACATGTTTACAAATTAAAAAAGGCTCTTTATGGTCTAAAACAAGCTCCAAGAGCTTGGTATGATAGATTAAGCACCTTTTTATGTGCACGAGTATTTGAAAATGGTAAAGTCGATAAAACATTATTTGTCAAAAGAGATAATGGTCACACCTTATTGGTCCAAATCTACGTTGATGATATAATATTTGGATCAACCAACAATGACATATGTGAAGAATTCTCTTCTATAATGCAAGGAGAATTTGAAATGTCCATGATGGGAAAATTAAACTATTTTCTTGGACTTCACATCAAGCAACTTGATCATGGCATCTTCATAAATCAGGAAAAATATTGTAAAGAATTACTCAAAAGATTTGAAATGGAAAACTGCAAAGAAAGTGCAACTCCAATGGGCTCTAGAGCCTATGTTGATAAAGATGCATCAAGTATTTCAATCGACATATCCAAATATCGAGGTATGATTAGATCCTTATTATATCTAACGGCCAACCGGCCAGATATTATGTTTAGTGTTTGTTTGTGTGCAAGATTTCAGGCAGATCCGAAAGAATCGCATCTTGTAGCCGTTAAAAGAATTATGAAGTATTTGAAAGGAACGACAAATGTAGGCCTATGGTACCCCAAGGGTAGCATATGTAGCCTAGTTAGATATCCTGCTTCAGATTATGCAGGATGCAAAACGGATCGTAAAAGCACAAGCGACACATGCCATATCTTAGGCAATGCACTAGTATCATGATCTTGCAAAAAGCAAGCTTGTGTTGCACTTAGTACTGCTAAAGCTGAATACATAGCAGCATGAAGTTGTTGTGCCCAGATTCTCTGGCTCAATCAGCAATTAGATGACTATGGAGTTGATCTCAGATGCATTCCCCTAAGATGTGACAACACAAGTGCAATAAACATCTCAAAGAATCCAATCATGCATTCTCGGACTAAACACATCAATATACGTCCTCACTTTCTACGCGATCATGTGCTGAAAGCTAATGTTGAGGTAACATTTTATAAGATCTGAACAGAACTTGGTATTTTAAATGAAAACGATCTTTGAAATTGCATGATACATATAGTCTGTCATCTAAAAATAAAATTCCTTGATGATTATTGTTTCTTGATATATAAATTTGTGCATTACATGTTGAGATTTCCATAAAAAATTAGTTTTTAAGCAAAAATTCGCATATGTAGTCGAATACAAATGTCTGTATTCGAATACATACTTTTCCAGAAATTCTTGTATTCGAATACAACTTATGTGTAGTCGAATACACGTTCCCAGAACAATGTGTATTTGAATACAACTAAGTGTAGTCGAATACACCTTCGCGTTTTTGCCCAGATATAAAAGTTGTTTCATATTTTAGGGTTATTTTACATTTGGTATTCAAATACACAACTGTAGCCTTTTCTCTCTTCTCCCAAAATCTCGTCCATCCTCCTTTCACTCAGTTACCCACTCACCCAACCTTGCAAACTACATCAATCTTTACTTCTTTCTTGTCATTTATCATCAAATTTCTCACATATCTCACCTTTTCTCTCAAACCCATTTTTCACCAAAACCTCCTTTCTCACCATGGAGGCCCGCAAACGAGGACCAAGAACCAAGCATGCATCAGTGGGTCCCTCAAGAAAACGAACAAGGAATCTCAACATCACGGATTTATCCCGGCTTCTACACACACCGGAAGAAATTGATCGTTTTCGCACATTCTACTCTGACAAGTGCCTTATCATTCCAAAATATGGTACTTTAAACTCTTTCTCTGCCTTTAAGTTTCCTGAGTTGCTCAAAGCACAACATGTTGTAGAGTTTATAGGTTACAAAGGTTCTGTTTATCATGACATAGTTAGGGTTTTTTATTGCAATCTCATCCAAGATGGAAAAATGCTGGTATCTTGAGTTAAGGGTAAAATCATTCAGTTCAATACAAAAACCGTAGGCGAAATTCTGAAACTTCCGTTTAAAGGTCAAAAGTTTTGTCCCAACAACTTGTGTGAATGGGCGATATCTCTACTCAGTTACCCACTCACCCAACCTTGCAAACTACATCAATCTTTACTTCTTTCTTGTCATTTATCATCAAATTTCTCACATATCTCACCTTTTCTCTCAAACCCATTTTTCACCAAAACCTCCTTTCTCACCATGGAGGCCCGCAAACGAGGACCAAGAACCAAGCATGCATCAGTGGGTCCCTCAAGAAAACGAACAAGGAATCTCAACATCACGGATTTATCCCGGCTTCTACACACACCGGAAGAAATTGATCGTTTTCGCACATTCTACTCTGACAAGTGCCTTATCATTCCAAAATATGGTACTTTAAACTCTTTCTCTGCCTTTAAGTTTCCTGAGTTGCTCAAAGCACAACATGTTGTAGAGTTTATAGGTTACAAAGGTTCTGTTTATCATGACATAGTTAGGGTTTTTTATTGCAATCTCATCCAAGATGGAAAAATGCTGGTATCTTGAGTTAAGGGTAAAATCATTCAGTTCAATACAAAAACCGTAGGCGAAATTCTGAAACTTCCGTTTAAAGGTCAAAAGTTTTGTCCCAACAACTTGTGTGAATGGGCGATATCTCTAAGTATGATGCGTATGTTGCCCTATGTCGGTTTGAGAGACGCACAATGGAACAAAAACGGACTCAGGCTGGTTCCAAATATGCCCAGCAACGGTACGGAGTGGGAAATCTTACCGTTGATAATCGCCTTTTGCACTATTTCCTTAGCTACATTCTGGTTCCAAAGGTTGGAAATTACTCCCAAATTTCGGAGTTTGAATTAGAAATTATGAATTTCATGTATGAAGGTTGTCAACTAAATTGGGCATACTTTGTGAAATCTGTCATGTTTGGGTCCCGAGAGGCAATTGGATTACCATATGCGAAGGAAGTTTCCCGGATTTTCGAACACTTTGGGGTGGACTTCTCTGATGAAGTCATGTATACACCCACAAAATAAAATATGATGGATTTGGGCGTCCTACCTAGCATGCGGATAGTATGGAATGAGCAACTTGAATCTTTTGTGCATAAAGGTGATTATGATCAACCATATGATGCTGCTCAAGAAGACACTGATGGACCCTCAAATGCTGCTGCCCAGGCTGATGAAGATGGCGAGGATACAACCTCTGATGATGATTGTATCTCCAATCAAATGCTCATGGCTCGCCTTGATTTTTTCCAAACCTTCTTCCAAACTCAATTCGAAAATCTGACCACTTCTACCAACACTCGCTTCTAGAACATTGAAACTACTATTGCTCGCAACCATGATGAGTTATCTCAAGACATTAGTAGTTTATCTGACAAACTTGATCATTTTCACATTCCAACGGATTTTGATCAACACTAGGATTCTATTTGTAATACGTTGAAATACTACCTTATATTATGCCTTGTAGTTTGTTTCATGTCTTAATTTGTAGTTTGTTTTATGGTATGCTTTATGTACTAAGTTGAAATTTGTTTTTATTAAACACGTGTTGACTATTTTGATGTACTTAATTGAACTTGCCTTCATCCTTCGTTATATCATTTCTTTTTTATTTACAATGTGTACTACTTTTCCCTTTACTCGTGTGTATAATCTTGCATATGTATGTCTCTATATTTTTTCTTCTTTTTGATCATGTCAAAAGGGGGAGAAAATTTGGTATATGGGAAGCGGTAGAAAACGGTCCCCATGTTCCAACAACAGTTATCAATAATAAATATGAAGTAAAGATAAAAGTAAGGAAAGTATTGTTTAACATTTAGGTCATTTTCGTCCTCCCTAAGCTTATTCAAGTCCACTTAGCGTTTTTAACCAATATTGTGCATCCAATAAGTTCATTTGTGTCATTGGATTAACATTTAGGTCATTTTCGTTCTTCCTAGGCTTATTCTAGAATAATTAAGGTTTTTAACCAATCTTGTGCATCCAATAGGTTTGTTTATCTTGTTGGATTAACATTTAGGTCATTTTCTTCCTCCATAAGCTTATTCTAGTCCATTTAGGGTTTTTGTCCAATCTTGTGCATCCAATAAGTTCATTTGTGTCATTGGATTAACATTTAGGTCATTTTCTTCCTCCATAAGCTTATTCTAGTCCATTTAGGGTTTTTGTCCAATCTTGTGCATCCAATAAGTTCATTTGTGTCATTGGATTAACATTTAGGTCATTTTCTTCCTCCATAAGCTTATTCTAGTCCATTTAGGGTTTTTGTCCAATCTTGTGCATCCAATAAGTTCATTTGTGTCATTGGATTAACATTTAGGTCATTTTCTTCCTCCATAAGCTTATTCTAGTCCATTTAGGGTTTTTGTCCAATCTTGTGCATCCAATAAGTTCATTTGTGTCATTGGATTAATTTTTCAGTCATTTTTGTCCTCCCTAGGCCTATTCTAGTCCATTTAGGATTTTTAACCAATCTTGTGCATCCAATAAGTTCATTTGTGTCATTGGATTAACATTTAGGTCATTTCTGTCATCCCTAGGATTATTCTAGTTCAATTAGGGTTTTTAACAAATCTTGTGCATCCAATACGTGTGTTTGTGTCATTCGATTAACATTTAGGTTATTTTCGTCCTCCCTAGGCTAATTCTAGTCCATTTAGTGTTTCTAATCATTCTTGTGCATCCAATAAGTTTAGTTGTGTTATTCGACTAACATTTAGGTCATTTTTGTCCTCCCTAAGCTTATTATAGTGTAATTAGGGTTTTCAACCAATCTTGTGCATCCAATAGGTGTGTTCGTGTCATAGGATTAACAATTAGGTCATTTTCGTCCTCCCCAAGCTTATTCTAGTGCATTCAGAGTTTTTTTCCACTCTTGTGCATTCAATAAGTTCGTTTGTGTCATTGGATTAACATTTATGTCTTTTTTCGTCATCCCTAGGCTTATTCTTGTTCAATTAGGGTTTTTAACCAGTTTTGTGCATCCAATAGGTGTGTTTGTGCCATTGGATTAACATTTATATCATTTTCGTCCTCCCTTGGCTTATTCTTGTTCATTTAGGGATTTTGTCAAATCTTGTGCATCGAAAAAGTTCGTTTGTGTCATTGGATTAACATTTAGGTTATTTTCGTCCTCCGTAGGCTTATTCTAGTCCAATTAGGGTTTTTAACCAATCTTATGCATCCAATATGTGTGTTTGTGTTATTGGATTAACATTTAGGTCATTTTCGTCCTCCCTAGGCGTATTCTAGTCCAAATATGGTTTTAAAGAAATCTTGTGCATCCAATACGTGTGTTAGTGTCATTGGATTAACATTTAGGTCATTTTCGTCCCTCCTAGCATTATTCTAGTCCATTAGGGTTTTTGTCCAATCTTTTGCATCCAATAACTTCATTTGTGTCATTGTATTAACATTTAGGTCATTTTCGTCCTCCCTAGGCTTATTCATTTCCATTTAGGGTTTTTAACCAATCTTGTGCATCCAATAAGTTCATTTGTGTCATAGGATTAACATTTAGGTCATTTTCGTCCTCCCTATGCTTATTCTAGTCAAATTAGGGTTTATAACCAATCTTGTGCATCCAATAGGTGTGTTTGAATCATTGGATTAACATTTAGGTTATTTTCGTCCTCCCTATGCTTATTCTTAGCCATTTAGAGTTTTTGTCCAATCTTGTGCATCCAAAAAGATCATTTGTGTCATTGTATTAACATTTATATCTTTTTCATCCTCCCTATGGTTATTCTAGTCCAATTAAGGTTTTTAACCACTCTTGTGCATCCAACACGTGTGTTTGTGTGATTGGATTAACATTTAGGTCATTTTCGTCCTCCCTAAGCTTATTCTACACTGATTGGGGTTTTCAACAGATCTTGTGCTTCAAATAGGCGTGTTTGTGTCATTGGATAAACATTTAGGTCATTTTCTTCCTACCCAAGCTTATTCTAGTCCATTCAGGGTTTTTGTCCAATGTTGTGCATCCAAAAAGTTCATTAGTGTCATTGGATTAACATTTATGTCATTTTTCGTCATCCCTAGGCTTATTCTTGTTCAAATAGGGTTTTTAACGAATTTTGTGCATCCAATAGGTGGGTGTTTGTCATGGGATTAACATTTAGATCATTTTCGTCCTCCCTAGGCTTATTCTTGATCATTTAGGGATTTTGCCAAATCTTGTGCATCCAGAAAGTTCATTTGTGTCATTGGATTAACATTTAGGTGATTTTCGTTCTCCCTAGGCTTATTCTAGTCCAATTAGGGTTTTTAACCAATGTTATGCATCCAATAAGTGTGTTTATGTCATTGGATTAACATTTAGGTCATTTTCATTCTCCCTAGGCATAGTCTAGTCCATTTAGGGTTTTTAACCAACCTTGTGCATCCAATAGATGTGTTTGTGTCATTGGATTAAGATTTAAGTCAGTTTCGTGCTCCATAGGCTTATTCTAGTCCATTTAGGATTTTTGTCCAATCTTGTGCATCCAATAAGTTTATTTGTGTCATTGGATTAACATTTAGGTAATTTTCGTCCTCCCTAGGCTTATTCTAGTCCATTTAGGATTTTTGTCCAATCTTGTGCATCCAATAAGTTTATTTGTGTCATTGGATTAACATTTAGGTAATTTTCGTCCTCCCTAGGCTTATTCTAGTCCATTTAGGGTTTTTAACAATTCTTTTGCATCCAATAAGTTCATTTGTGTCATTGGATTAACATTTAGGTCATTTTCATCCTCGCTGGCCTTATTCTAGTCCAATTAGTGTTTTTAACCAATCATGTGCATCCAATCGGTGTATTTGTGTCATTGGATGAATATTTAGGTCATTTCCGTCCTCCCTAGCATTTTTCTAGTCCAATTAGCGTTTTTAACCAACCTTGTGCAACCAATAGTTGTTTTTGAGTCTTTGGATTAACATTTAGGTTATTTTCGTGCTCCCTTTGCTTATTCTAGTCACTTTAGGGTTTTTGTCCATTTCTTGTTTTTAACCAATCTTGTGCATCCAAGAAGTTCATTTGTGTCATTGGACTAACATTTAGGTCATTTTCGTCCTCCCTAAGCTTATTCATGTTCAATTAACGTTTATAACCAATCTTTTGTATCCAATAGGCGTGTTTGTATCATTGATTAACATTTAGGTTATTTTCGTCCTCTCAGGCTTAGTCTTGTCCATTTAGGGTTTTTGTCCACTCTTGTGCATCCAAAAAGATCATTTGTGTCAATTGATTAACATTTAGGTCATTTTCATCCTACCTAGGGTTATTCTAGTCCAATTTAGGGTTTTTAACCAATCTTGTGCATCCAATAAGTTCATTTGTGTCATAGGATTAACATTTAGGTAATTTTCGTCCTCCCTAGGCTTATTCTAGTCCATTTAGGGGTTTTAACCAATCTTTTGCATCCAATAAGTTCATTTGTGTCATTGGATTAACATTTAGGTCATATTCATCCTCCCTGGCCTTATTTTAGTCCAATTAGTGTTTTTAACCAATCATGTGCATCCAATCGGTGTATTTGTGTCATTAGATGAATATTTAGGTCATTTCCGTCCTCCCTAGCATATTTCTAGTCCAATAATCGTTTTTACCCAACCTTGTGCAACCAATAGTTGTGTTTGAGTCATTGGATTAAAATTTAGGTTATTTTCGTGCTACCTACGCTTATTCTAGTTCATTTAGGGTTTTTGTCCTATCTTGTGCATCCAATAACTTCATTTGTGGCATTGTACTAACATTTAGTTCATTTTCGTCCACCCTAGGCTTATTCTTGTCCATTTCTTTTCTTTAACCAATCTTGTGTGTAACACACCGATTTTCAAAGCGAGGGTGTATTTTTTTTTCAAAAGAAATTAAAATAAATCAGAGAATTAAATAAGGTAATACCTTTGGATAAATAATTGAGTCATTATAATTTACAAGTAGCGGAAAAGTTTCTCAAAATATGAATCCAAAATATTTACACATCTAAAAGTGGTACATGTAACCCATCGAAAATAACATGTCAAGCTGACAATATTAGTATAGGTACAGTCTTCCATTTTAAAATAAATATAATTCAAAAGAAAGACGTCTGTTCCTTCTATGTCAACCTAATCTGATCATTCTCCAAAACAAACTAAACGCCCTGAGTGATCTCCACGCGCCCCGTAAGATCCTCCTAACATAGCTCCAGTCAGACATTCCCCTCTACATTCCCATCCACAGGGTACGAACCGGTAGGATTATCTTGGCTCTCATCTGAGGGCAAAGCTCAGATTTCCACAATAGTTGTAAAGGGTCACCAACCGAAATTAACAGTTAACACATAACATTTAAGTTTTTAAATGCACAAAATAACCTTTCAACTAAGCATGCACCTTAAAAAGATTTTCCATATGCTAAAAGTTCATATAATGCTTGCCAATTAAAAATGAAATCAAAATAAGGTTCTCAATCCATCAAGTAATACATAACTAACCAAGACATTGATAAATCAATTGAGCAATCTGTTATCTAACTCAAAATAAGAATTTCTACTAAGCCAATCAATTTCCAAATCGATTTCCTGAAGGTTTTTAGTGAAATTTGAACTCTGGGCTTAATTCAATCGATT
>NC_021164.2:27896303-27903146 GCF_000331145.2 Cicer arietinum
AGAAGGGAAAGTTGTTCACCACCACGCTACGGTGCTAGTGAACTAATTTGGAAGCGGCGTTGCGAGCGGAGATTTTACCGGAATTACTCGTGGTACCGGAAACGCGCGTTAAAGCTAACGTTGAGGTAAGGGCTCCTTCCAAACTTCTAGCTTGCATTAGGGACTTATCTGTAGTTGTGTGGGAAGGAATTTGTTAGGGTTAAATGTATCGATTTGGGGAAAAACGAAACTAGTGCGTTATGGGTAAAAACCTTAGAGTTAGGTTTTGTTTATAGTGATGAATGTTTCGTGGTAAATGAATTTGAATGTCATTGTGTATGATTATGGGTAAATGAAATTTGATGTATCTGGGTGTTATGTTGCGTGATTTGTGTTCGGTATATTCGGTGTGTTCGTACTTGATGTTTGTTAATTGGTGTGGTTGTTGTGAATTATGGTTTGAATGTGAAAGTATGTTTGAATTTGTTTCTGTGGAATTTGAAAACCATTAGAGTTAAACGAGTATTAAAAATGGGGAATCTTTTAATACCTCGGTTTACTTAATGTGTATTTGAGGAAAATGTTTAAGTTAACTGGGCGTTGAGAATGGGGAATCTCTTAATGTCTCGGTTACTTAACTATCGTTTTTGAAAATCGTTTCGGTAAATGAGTATTAAGAATGGGGAATCTCTTAATGACTCGTTTACTGCATGTTTTGCGAGAAAATCGTTTAAGTCAAAAGTATATTAAGAATGGGGAATCTCTTAATATGACTGTTTGCTTAACGTTTTGTTTTGAAAATCATTAAGTTAAATCGGTATTAAGAACGGGGAATCTCTTAATGACTTATTTAATTAATGTTGTTTGAAAGTCGTTTAAGTTAAATGGGTATTAAAAATGGGGAATCTTTTAATATCTGCATTTGCTTAACGATTGTTGTGAATGGGGTCTGTGTATGCTCATGCATTTCATTTGGTAAATTGTGTCGACCCGTGATAGGTGACACCTTGGTAAACTGTACTGACCCGTGATAGGTGGTACGTTTACGATTTACTTTTTGGTAAATCGTGTTGACCCGTGATAGGTGACACCTTGGTAAACTGTGCTGACCCGTGATAGGTGGTACGTTTACGATTTACTTTTTGGTAAATCGTGTTGACCCGTGATAGGTGACACCTTGGTAAACTGTACTGACCCGTGATAGGTGGTACGTTTACGATTTACTATTTAGTAATTCGTGTTGACCCGTGATAGGTGACACCATGGTAACTGTACTGACCCGTGATAGGTGGTACGTTTACGATTTACGTTTTTGGTAAATTGTGTTGACCCGTGATAGGTGACACCTTGGTAAACTGTACTGACCCGTGATAGGTGGTACGTTTACGATTTACGTTTTTGGTAAATTGTGTTGACCCGTGATAGGTGACACCTTGGTAAACTGTGCTGACCCGTGATAGGTGGTACGTTTACGATTTACGTTTTTGGTAAATTGTGTTGACCCGTGATAGGTGACACCTCGGTAAACTGTACTGACCCGTGATAGGTGGTACGTTTACGATTTACGTTTTTGGTGAATTGTGCTGACCCGTGATAGGTGGCACCTCGGTAAACAGTACTGGTCTGTGATAGGCGGTACGTTTACGATTCCCGCTTTTTCTTTTAGTAAATCGTGTTGACCCGTGATAGGTGACACCATGGTAACTGTACTGACCCGTGATAGGTGGTACATTTACGATTTACATTTTTGGTGGATTGTGCTGACCCGTGATAGGTGGCACCTCGGTAAACAGTACTGGTCTGTGATAGGCGGTACGTTTACGATTCCCGCTTTTTCTTTTAGTAAATCGTGTTGACCCGTGATAGGTGACACCATGGTAACTGTACTGACCCGTGATAGGTGGTACATTTACGATTTCCGCTTTTTCTTTTAGTAAATCGTGTTGACCCGTGATAGGTGACACCATGGTAACTGTACTGACCCGTGATAGGTGGTACATTTACGATTTCCGCTTTTTCTTTTAGTAAATCGTGTTGACCCGTGATAGGTGACACCTCGGTAAACTGTACTGACCCGTGATAGGTGGTACGTTTATGATTTACGCATTTTAGTAAATCGTGCTGACCCGTGATAGGTGGCACCTCGGTAATTGGTACTTTGGCCTGCGATAGGCGGTACAATTATGATTTACGGCCCTTCGAGGAGGGTTTTGGTTTGGAATTCCGAGTCCATGCATTTTGGCATATACGCATTGCATTAGGGTGCTTGGCACGCGAGTCGTGGTTGATTTGAGTTTTATGATTAAGTGATTTGAATTTGAGTCGTTGTGGTAATTGCGTTGAAAATGCTAAGTGTTATGTGTTGATTGTTGTGTGTAAGTATGATGGTTATCGAGATCCCAATTGCCGTGGTAATCGTGTAGGAATTGCTAAGTGTTAGGTTGTGAACTTGATTAGGAATGACTTGAGTAAATGCATGAATTTTTGGAAAAACGATCAGGGAAATCGATTTCCCAATCGATTGGATGAGTTGCAGGAAGTTCACCATTTTGACCTAATCGATTTGCCAATCGATTGTATAAATATATCTTTCAAAATCTTTTAAGAAATCGATTTGGAAATCGATTGGCAGAGAGGCAGGAACTCAGCAAAACTGCCAAAATCGATTTGGAAATCGATTTGGCAACACAGGGACTCATCAGAACTGACAAAATCGACTTAGAAATCGATTTGGTCATGCAAAAACTCAGCAGAACTGACCAAATCGATTTGGCAATCGATTGGCTCAGCAAAAGTCCTCATTTTGAGTTAGATAATCGATTTCTCAATTGATTTATCAATGCTTTGGTCAGTTATGTATTACTTGATGGTTGGAGAACTTCATTTTGAGTTCATTGTTAATTGGCAAGCATTATATGAACTTTTAGCATATGGAAAATCCTGTTAAGGTGCATGCTTAGTTGAAAAGTTGTTTTGAGCATTTAAAAACTTAATTGCTATGTGTTAACTGTTATTTTTTTGGTTGGTGACCCTTTACAATTATTGTGGAAATCTGGGCTTTGCCCTCAGATGAGAGTCAGGACGGTCCTACCGGTTCGTACCCTACGGACGGGAATGGAGATGGGAACGCTTGACTGCAGTTACGTTAGGAGGATCTCACGGGGCGCGTGGAGATACTCAGGGTGTATAGCTTTTTGGTAGGATGATCAGATTAGGATGATGTATAGGGACTAGGTGTCTTTTTTTGATTGGAGTATTTTTAGTTTGGAAAACTGTACTTATACTGATATTGTCAATTTGACATCTTCTTTGAATGGGTTCCATGTACCATTTGATGCTGTTTAAATGTTTTGAATTTATAATTGGAGAAACTTTTCCGCTGCTTGTAATTTATAATGACTCAATTATTTATCCAAAGGCATTTTCTAATTTAAATCTTTGTTGATCCTTGTAGTCACTCAGCAGACTCACACAAAATCAAAGTACGGCTCCTTCTTGATGAGGCCTCTCACCCAAGAAGATCGCCACCCGTTTCTAGCTGGATTTCTAGCAGTCGTTTTCTTTACAAAGTATTTATTTCAAACAGAATAAAAGAAGTAGTAAAAGAAGTCTTCAATCTTGAACAATGTGTCTTCTCACGAATCTGGTTATTCAATGATGGATTATGAGAACATTGTCTTTTCTCTCAAGAATACTTTTTCAGCTCTCTCAATGATTATGGATAATCTTTTTGGCTTTGATCTGAAAAAGACAATATCAGAATGTTAACAATGTGTTGTATTGTGTTAATGAGAGTTTTTGAGTGTTTACCAAAATTTTTCAATATGTTTTTGAGAGAAAGATTGAAAACAGTTTATATAGTTTCTGAAAAACAACTAATAAATCGATTTGCCAATCGATTCATTAAAGTTATAAAACAGGTCTAATCGATTTGCCAATCGATTATCGCGGGTCTTGTTTTTCTTGAATCTTGAAACTACATAAGCCAATCGATTTGCCAATCGATTCATTAAAGTTATAAAACAGGTCTAATCGATTTGCCAATCGATTATCGCGGGTCTTGTTTTTCTTGAATCTTGAAACTACATAAGCCAATCGATTTGCCAATCGATTCATTAAAGTTATAAAACAGGTCTAATCGATTTGCCAATCGATTATCGCGGGTCTTGTTTTTCTTGAATCTTGAAACTACATAAGCCAATCGATTTGCCAATCGATTCTTTAAACAAACTCTTTTCAGTGAATTATGTTAAGAATTATATGCATCGATTTCATAATCAATTGCAGGTGTTTGGTTCAAAGTAAAAATCACACCAATCGATTACTTAATCGATTTATTAAGTCTCATAATCGATTTTACAAATACTCAGAATCGATTTGGCCACAAGCTCAAAGTTCACTGTGATTTCAAAAAGGTTCTTTTCAATCGATTTGCCAATCGATTGTGTTCAAGACAGTGACTTAGCTATTTTGATGTTAATCGAAGTGCCAATCGATTTGTTAGTATTTGCCTGAAAAGTTCTTACCTGATGTTTAGTTCAATCGATTTCCCAATCGATTGCAACCAAACATAACATGATTGAAATTACTCACAATTGATTGTCCAATCGATTGTGTTTGTCACAGGTTAAGTTATTTTTCAAATATTATCTAAGCAATCAATTTGCCAATCGATTACCCTAGAAATTGGATTCTCACTGTGACTCGATCAATCAATTTGTCAGTCGATTGGTTTCAATCAGTTTTACTTTGTGATGTGTACAATCGATTTCCCAATCGATTAGCCTGTAAAACAGGGTGCCACTGACTTGTGCAATTTTCATTTCTAATTGTGCCAGTCGATTGCCTAATCGATTATACAATCACAAACAGTTATGGTTCCTTACACCCTTGTTATGAAATCGATTTCCCAATCGATTTACTCAGTCAAAATTCAACTTTTGTTGATTTCTTGTGTTCCAAGCAATTTGTATCAAGTGTGTAGGATTGGATTGTTGTTCCTGAAATCTTGCTCAATTAAAATGTTAGATTTATCATATGATGTATGAACATTGTATGTTTGTTAATTATGTCAAAATTAGGATTCAAAGGACTAAAGTCCAACATTTACAAAAACGTAAATCATAAATATACCGCCTATCACATGCCAAAGTACTATTTATTAAGGTGCCTCCTATCACGGGTCTGCACGATTTACAAAAAGAATGAAAATGCATGAGCATATACTGACTCCATCCACGACAATCGTTAAGCAAATGCAGATATTAAAAGATTCCCCATTTTTAATACTCATTTAACTTAAACGATTTTCACAACAAACATTAAGTAAACCAGACATTAAGAGATTCCCCATTCTTAACACTCATTTAACTTAAACGATTTTCACAACAAACATTAAGTAAACCAGACATTAAGAGATTCCCCATTCTTAACACTCATTTAACTTAAACGATTTTCCAAAACAACATTAAGAAAACAAGACATTAAGAGATTCCCCATTCTTAACACTCATTTAACTTAAATGATTTTCCAAAACAAACATTAAGTAAAAAAGACATTAAGAGATTCCTCATTCTTAATACTCATTTAACTTAAACGATTTTCCAAAACAAACATTAAGTAAACAAGACATTAAGAGATTCCCCATTCTTAATACTCATTTAACTTAAACGATTTTCAAAACAAACATTAAGTAAATAGAAATATTAAGAGATTCCCCATTCTTAATACTCGTTTAACTCTAATGGTTTTCAAATTCCACACAAAACAACTCAAACCTATTATCAGATCCAATCCACAACTCATACCAAAACACATCAATTCATTTCTCCACAAAATCCAACCATACACATATCAAATTTCATCAGTATTAATTAAGAACACGTCAAATACGACGAACACAAATCAACACAATCCACCACTCAAACACAACAAGTTTCATTTACTCAAAATCATACATAAATGAGTTTAAATTCATTTTCCACGAAACATTCATCAATATAACCAAAACCTAACTCTAAGATTTTACCCATAAAGCCTTAGATTCATTTTCCCCCAAATCAACACTTCAACCCTAACAAATTCCTTTCCACACAACCACAGATAAGTCCCTAAATGCAAACTAAAAGTTTGGAAGGAGCCCTTACCTTCACGTTAGCTTTAACGTTCGATTACGGTACCGCGAGTAAATCCGGTAAAATCTCTGCTCGCAACGTCGTCTCCAAAGTTGGTTCCCTAGCACCGTAGTGTGGTAGTGAGCAACTTTCCCTTCTCTCTCTTCGCGAAACGAAGCTTAGATCTAGATGAAACGGGAAGGTTTGTGTTTGACGGTTTTGAAATCCCTAACGCCGTTTTTCTTCGTTTTCGAAACAACGTGTTGGACTTTAGTCCTTTGATTCCTAATTTTGACATAATTAACAAATCAACATTGTTCATACACTACATGATAAATCTAATATTTGAATTGAGCAAGATTTCAGGAACAACAATCAAATCCTACACACTTGGAACATGTTGCTTGGAACACAAGAAATCAACAAAAGTTGATTTTTGACTGAAGCAAATCGATTGGGAAATCGATTTCATAACAAGGGTGTAAGGAAACACAACTGTTTGTGTTGGTATAATCGATTGGGCAATCGATTGACTAAATTAGAAATGAAAATTGCACAAGTCAGTAGCACCCCAGTTTTGAGGGTAATCGATTGACAAATCGATTATACATTTCACAAAGTAAACCTGATTAAAATAAATCGATTGGGAAATCGATTGTACAAGTCACAGTGACACCCCAATCTGGATAAAACAAGACACACGATAATCGATTGGCAAATCGATTAGACTGGTTTTATCACTTTAAGAAAT
>NC_021164.2:27903646-27904293 GCF_000331145.2 Cicer arietinum
ATTAGAAAGAAAAGAAAAAGAAAGAAAAGGAAAAGAAAGAAAACAAAAGGAAAAGGAACAAAGCAAGTAATTGTTTCCTCTCCCGCGAAACCCATTCTCTTCTTCTTCCTTCTTCTTCATTTTTGTGCTTCCTTTTTCTTCAATAAAAGGAACCAAGGCTTGGTGAGTTAGAATACAAAGATTCCTCAACTTCATTCTTCTTGTTTGATTCAAAAACGAAGAAAAACGGTGTTAGGGATTTCAAAACCGTAAAACTAAAACCTTACCGTTTCATCTAGATCTAAGCTTCATTTCGCGAACAGATAGAAGGGAAAGTTGCTCACTACCATGCTACGGTGCTAGGGAACCAACTTGGAGGCGACGTTGCGAGCGGAGATTTTTACCGGATTTACTCGCGGTACCGTAATCGAACATGAAAGCTAACGTGAAGGTAAGGGCTCCTTCCAAACTACTAGTTTGCATTTAGGGACTTATCTGTAGTTGTGTGGAAAGGAATTTGTTAGGGTTAAATGTATTGATTTAGGGAAAATGAATCTAAGGTTCTGTGGGTAAAATCTTAGAGTTAGGTTTTGGTTATATTGATGAATGTTTAGTGGAAAATGAATTTAAACTCATTTATGTATGATTTTGAGTAAATGAAACTTGTT
>NC_021164.2:27904378-27904885 GCF_000331145.2 Cicer arietinum
AAGGTAAGGGCTCCTTCCAAACTTTTAGTTTGCATTTAGGGACTTATCTGTGGTTATGTGGAAAGGAATTTGTTAGGGTTGAAGTGTTGATTTGGGGGAAAATGAATCTAAGGCTTTATGGCTAAAATCTTAGAGTTAGGTTTTGGTTATATTGATGAATGTTTAGTGGAAAATGAATTTAAACTCATTTATGTATGATTTTGAGTAAATGAAACTTGTTTTGTTTGAGTGGTGGATTGTGTTGATTTGTGTTAGTCGTATTTGATGTGTTCTTAATTAATACTGATGAAATTTGTTGTGTGTATGGTTGGATTCTGTGGAGAAATGAATTGATGTGTTTTGGTGTGAGTTGTGGACTGGACCTGATAATAGGTTTGAGTTTGTTTTGTGTGGAATTTGAAAACCATTAGAGTTTAACGGGTATTAAGAATGGGGAGTCTCTTAATGTCTTGTTTACTTAATGTTCGTTTTGGAAATCGTTTAAGTTAAAAGAGTATTAAGAATGGG
>NC_021164.2:27907824-27927114 GCF_000331145.2 Cicer arietinum
TTTATAAAATCGATTTCCCAATCGATTTGGCCATGCAGGAATTCAGCAAAACTGACAAAAATCGATTGGCATTAAGTCAAGGGCTCAGCTATCTTGTCAATCGATTGCCCAATCGATTGAATTAAACCCAGAATTCAAATTTCACTAAAAACCTTCAGGAAATCGATTTGGAAATCGATTGGCTTAGTAGAAATTCTTATTTTGAGTTAGATAACAGATTGCTCATTGATTTATCAATGTCTTGATTAGTTATGTATTACTTGATGGATTGAGAACTTTATTTTGATTTCATTTTTAATTGGCAAGCATTATGTGAACTTTTAGCATATGGAAAATCCTTTTAAGGTGCATGCTTAGTTGAAAGGTTATTTTGTGCATTTAAAAACTTAAATGTTATGTGTTAATTGTTAATTTCGGTTGGTGACCCTTTACAACTATTGTGGAAATCTGGGCTTTGGCCTCAGATGAGAGCCAGGACGATCCTACCGGTTCGTACCCTACGGATGGGAATGTAGAGGGGAATGCTTGACTGGAGCTATGTTAGGAGGATCTCACGGGGCGCATGGAGATCACTCAGGGTGTATAGCTATAGTTTTTTTTGAAGAATGATCAGGTTAGGATGACATAGAGGGAATATATGTCTTTTTTTGGATTACGTTATTTTGAACTGGAAAACTGTACCTTTGCTAATATTGTCAGTATGACATCTTATCTGAATGGGTTCCATGTATTATTTGTTTTTGTGTAAATACTTTGGACTCATATTTTGAGAAACTTTTCCGCTGCTTGTAAATTATAATGACTCAATTATTTATCCAAAGGTATTTCCTTATTTATTTCTCTATTTTATTTTAATTTCTTTTGAAAAAAAAAATACACCCTCGCTTTGAAAATCGGAGGGTTACAAGATTGGTTTAAAACCCTAATTTGACTAGAATAAGCCTAGGGAGGACGATAATGACCTAAACGTTAATCCAATGACACAAATGAACTTATTGGATGCATAAGATTGATTAAAATCCCTAAATGGACTAGAATAATCCTAGGGATGACGAAAACGACCTAAATGTTAATCCAATGAAACAAATACACCTTTTGGATGCACTAGATTGGTTAAAACCCCTAATTGGACTAGAATAAGCATAGGGAGGATGAAAATGACCTAAATATTAATCCATTGACACAAACACAACTATTTGATGTACATGATTGGTTAAAAACTACAATTGGACTCGAATAAGCCTAGGGAGGACGAATATGACCTAAAAGCTAATCCAATGACCCAAATGAACCCTAAATGGACTATAATAAGCGTAGGGAGGACGAAAATAACCTAAATGCTAATCCAATGACATAAACACGCGTATTGGATGAACAAGATTGGTTAAAACCCCTAAATGGACTAGAATAAGACTAGGGAGGACGAAAATGACCTAAATAATATTCCAATGACACAAACACACGTATTTGAGGCACTAGATTTTTTTAAAACCCTTATTGGACTAGAATAAGGCTAGGGAAGATGCATATGACCTAAATGTTAATCCAATGACACAAATGAGCATATTGGATGCAAAAGATTGGTTAAAAACCCTAAATGGACTAGAATAAGCCTAAGGAGGACGAAAATGACCTAAATGTTAATCCAATGACACAAACATAACTATTGGATGAACAAGATTGTTTAAAAACCTTAATTGGACTAGGCTACGCCTAGGGATTTACTCGCGGTACCGTAATCGCACGTTAAAGCTAACGTGAAGGTAAGGGCTCCTTCCAAACTTTTAGTTTGCATTTAGGGACTTATCTGTCGTTGTGTGGAAAAGAATTTTGTTAGGGTTGAAGTATTGATTTGGGGGAAAATGAATTTAACTCATTATTGTATGATTTTGAGGAAATAAGATTTGATGTGTTTGAGTGGTATGTTGTGATGATTTGTGTTCTTCGTATTTGACGTGTTCATATTTAATGCTTATGAAATTTGATATGTGTGTGGTTGGATTTTGTGGAGAAATGAATTGATGTGTTTTGGTGTGACTTGTGGATTGAATTTGTGAATATGTTTGAGTATGTTCTGTGTGGAATTTGAAAACCATAAGAGTTAAACGAGTATTAAGAATGAGGAATCTCTTAATGTCTTTGTTTACTTAATGTTTGTTGTGAAAGTCATTAGAGATAAACGAGTATTAAAAATGGGAATCTTTTAATATCTCAGTTTACTTAATGTTTGCAGTGAAAATCGTTTAAGTTAAATGAGTATTAAGAATGGGGAATCTCTTAATACCTTTGTTTACTTAATGTTTGTTGTGAAAATCATTAGAGTTAAATGAGTATTAAAAATGGGGAATCTTTTAATATCTCAGTTTACTTAGTGTTTGTAGTGGAAATCGTTAGAGTTAAATGTGTATTAAGAATGGGGAATCTCCTAATATCTACATATACTTAATGATTGTCGTTCGAATTGTAAGAGTTGAATGGGTATTAAAAACGGGGAATCTTTTAATATCTGCCTTTACTAAATTGTGTTTGTCCGTGAGAGACTGCACAGGTGTTTGTCCGTGAGAGACTGCGCAGGTGTTTGTCTGTGAGAGACTACACCCTGGTAAATTGTGGTTGTCCGTGAGAGACTGCACAGGTGTTTGTCCGTGAGAGACTACACCCTGGTAAATTGTGTTTGTCCGTGAGAGACTGCACATGTGTTTGTCCGTGAGAGACTACACCCTGGTAAATTGTGTTTGTCCATGAGAGACTGCACTCGTGTTCGTTCGTGAGAAACTGTACGTTTAGGATTTACGCCTCTCGCGGAGGGTTTTGTTTAGAATTGAGGTTTAAGACTTGTGATAGGCTAAAAATTAATAAACCGTGCAGGTCTGTAATAGGTGGCACCTTGGTAATAAGTGTTGGTCTGTGAGAGACTGTACAATTACGATTTTCTACTCCCGAAGAGTTTGATTTGAATTTCGAGTCCATGCGTTTTGGCATATACGCATTGCATTAGGGTGCTTGGCATGCGAGTCGTGTTTGATTCAAGATTATTATTGAGTGTTTGAACTTAAGTTCTCGTGGTAATTGGGTTTTAATTGTCAAGTGTGGATGTTTTGGAATTGTGTGATAGTATGTTTGTTTGCAAAACTATTTCGAAGCTCATGATGTCGTAGTGATTGTGTTATAAGTGCTAAGTGTTATGTTTTGGAATTGTGTGTAATGGGGATCGATTCAGTTATGTAGTTTTGAAAATACTTCAGGAAAATTGATTTCCCAATCGATTCTGTTAAAAGATATTGAACACAATCGATTTGCCAATCGATTTGGCAAGTTACAGGGGCTCAGCTATTTAAGAAATCGATTTGCCAATCGATTTGGCAAGTTACAGGGGCTCAACTATTTAGGAAATCGATTTGCCAATCGATTTGGCAAGTTACAGGGGCGCAGCTAGTTATGAAATCGATTTCCCAATCGATATCCCAATCGATTGCCAATCGATTTCCCAATCGATTGCCCAATCGATTGATTTAAGCCCAGAGTGCAGATTTCACTAAAAACCTTCATCCAAATCGATTTCCCAATCGATTGCCCAATCGATTGATTTAAGCCCAGAGTGCAGATTTCACTAAAAACCTTCATCCAAATCGATTTCCCAATCGATTGCCCAATCGATTGATTTAAGCCCAGAGTGCAGATTTCACTAAAAACCTTCATCCAAATCGATTTCCCAATCAATTGGCATAGTGGATATTCTCATTCTGAGTTAGATAATCGATTGCTCAATTGGTTCATCAATGGATTGGCATGTTATCTATTACTTGATTGATTAAAAACTTTATTTGGATTTCATGGTTATTTGGCAAGTGTTACATGAACTTTTAGCATATGGAAAACCCTTTTAAGGTGCATGCTAAGTTGAAAGGTTATTTTGTGCATTTAAAAACTTAAATGTTATGTGTTAATTGTTAATTTCAGATAAGAACCAGGACCATCCTACTGGTCCGTACCCAGTGGATGGGAATGTAGATAGGAATGCCTGATTGGACCTATGTTAGGAGGATCTTACGGGGAGCGTGGAGATCACTCAAGGTGTTTAGTTTGTTTTGGAGAATGATCAGATTAGGTTGACATAGAGGGAACAGACGTCTTTCTTTTGAATTGAATTTATTTTAGATTGGAAGACTGTAACTATACTAATATTGTCAGCATGACATGTTATTTTCGATGGGTTACATGTATCACTTTTTGATGTGTAAATATTTTGGATTCATATTTCGAGAAACTTTTCCGCTGCTTGTAAATTATAATGACTTAATTATTTATCCAAAGGTATTACCTTATTTATTTCTCTATATTATTTTAATTTCTTTTGAAAAAAAAAATACACCCTCGCTTTGAAAATCGGGGTGTTACAACCTTATTGGATGCACAAGATTGGTTAAAGACCCTAAATGCACTAGAATAAGCCTAGGGAGAAAGAAAATGACCAAAATGTTAATCCTATGACACAAACACACCTATTGGATGCACAAGATTGGTTGAAAACCTAAATTAGACTAGAATAAGCTTAGGGAGGACGAAAATAACCTAAATGTTAATCGAATAACACAATTGAACTTATTGGATGCACAAGATTGGTTAAAAACATAAATGGACTACAAAAAGCCTAGGGAGGACAAAAATAACCTAAATGTTAATCCAATAACACAAAACACCTATTGGATGCAAAAGATTAGACAAAAATCCTAAATCGACTAGAATAAGCCTAGGGAAGACGAAATGACCTAAATATTAATCCAATGACACAAATACACCTATTAAATGCAGAGGATTGGTTAAAAACCCAAATTAGACTAGAATAAGCATAAGAAGGACAAAACTGACTTAAATGTTAATCCTATGACACAAACACAACTATTGGATGCACAAGATTGGTTAAAAATCATAATTGGACTAGAATAAGCCTAGGGAGGACGAATATGACGTTAAAGCTAATCCTATGACACAACTGAACTTATTGGATGCAAAAGATTGGTTAAAAACCAGAAATGAACTAGAATAATCCTAGGGGGAGGAAAATGACCTAAATAATAATCTAATGACACAAACACTAGTATTGGATGCACAAGATTTGTTAAAAACCCTAATTGGACAAGAATAAGCCCAGGGATGACGAAAAATCACATAAATATTAATACAATGACACAAACGAACTTATTTGATGCACAATATTGGACAAAAACCCTAAATGGACTAGAATAAGCCTCAGGAGGATGAAAATAACTTAAATGTTAATCCAATGACACAAAACACCTATTGGATGCACACATATTGGATGGACAAGATTGGTTAAACACCCTAATTGGACTAGATTAAGCCTATGGAGGACGAAAATGGCCTTAATGATAATCCAATGACACAAATGAATTTTTTGGATGCACAAGATTGGTTAAAAACCCTAAATGGACAAGCATAAGCCTAGGGAGAACGAAAATGACAAAAATGTTTATCCTATGACACAAACACACCTATTGGATGCACAAGCTTGGTTGAAAACCCTAATTAGACTAAAATAAGCCCAAGGAGGATGAAAGTAACTTAATTGTAAATCAAATAACAAAACTGAACTTACTGGATGCACAAGATTGGTTAAAAACCCTAAATGGACTACCATAAGCCCGAGGAGGACGAAAATGACAAAAATGTTAATTTTATGACACAAATACATCTATTGGATGCACAACATTGGTTGAAAACCCTAATTTGACTAAAATAAGCCTAAGGCGGACTGAACTTACTGCATGCACAAGATTGGTTAAAAACATTAAATGGACCCAAACACACGTATTGGATTCACAAGAGAGGTTAAAAACCCTAATTTGACTAGAATAAGCCTAGGGATGACAAAAATGACATAAATGTTAATCCGATAACACCAATGAACTTATTGGATGCACAAGATTAGTTAAAAACCCTAATGGGCTAGAATAACCCTAGAGAGGACGCAAATGACATAATTGTGAATCCAATTAGACAAATTAACTTATTGGACGCACCAGATTGTACAAAAACCCTAAATGGACTAGAATAAGCTTAGGGAGGAAGAAAATGACCTAAATATTAATCCAACAACACAAACAAACCTATAAGGTGCACTAGATTGGTTAAAAGCCCTAATTGAACTAGAATGAGCCTAGGAAGAACGAAAATGACATAAATGTTAGTCCAATGACAAAAATGAACTGATAGGATGCACAAGATTGGTTAAAACCCCTAATTGGACTAGAATAATCCCACGGATAAGGAAAATAACATAAAATCCCTAAATGACACAAACACGCTTATTGGATGCATAAGATTGGTTAAAAATCGTAATTGGACTTGAAAAACTCTAGGGAGGACGAATATGACATAAATATTAATCCAATGGCCAAAACGAACTTATTGGATGGACAAGTTGGTTAAATAATCCTAAATGGACTAGAATAAGCTTAGGGACGACTAAAATGACCTAAATCTTAATCAAATGACACAAATGAACTTATTGGATGCACAAGATTGGACAAAAACCCTAAATGGAGTAGAATAAGCCTAGGGAGGACGAAAATGACCTAATTGTTTATCCAATGGCACAAATGAACTTATTGGAACCAAAAGATTGGTGAAAACCCTAAACGGACTAGAATAAGCCTAGGGAGGACAAAGTTGACCTAAATGTTAATCCAATGACACAAACACACGTATTGGATGCACAAGATTTGTTAAAAACCCTAATTGGACTAGAATAAGCCTTGGGAGGACTAAAATGACCTAAATGTTAATCCAATAACACAAATGAACTTTTTGGATGCACAAGTTTGGACAAAAATCCTAAATGGAAAATAATAAGCCTTGGGAGGACGAGAATAACCGAAATGAAAATCCAATGACACCAACACACCTATTGGATTCACAAGATTGTTTAAAAACCCTAATTGGACTAGAATAAGCCTAGGGAGGACGGAAATGACCTAAATGTTAAGCCAATGACACAAATGAACTTATTGGATGCATAAGATTGGTTAAAATCCCTAAATGGACTAGAATAATCTTAGGGAGGACGTAAATGACCTAAATGTTAATCCAATGAAACAAATACACATTTTCGACGCACTAGATTGGTTAAAAACCCTAATTGGACTAGAATAAGCATAGGGATGATGAAAATGACCTAAATATTAATCCATTGACACAAACACAAATATTTGATGTACATGATTGGTTAAAAACTATAATTGAACTCGAATAAGCCTAAGGAGGACGAATATGACCTAAAAGCTAATCCAATGATAAAAACGAACTTATTTGATGCACAAGATTTGTTAAAAACCCTAATTGGACTTGAATAAGGCTAGGTTGGATGCATATGACCTAAATGTTAATCCAATGACACAAATGAACTTTTTGGATGCAAAAGATTGGTTAAAAACCCTAAATGGACTAGAATAAGCCTACGGAGGACGAAAATAACCTAAATGTTAATCTAATGACACAAACACACGTATTGGATGCACAAGATTGGTTAAAACCCCTATTGGACTAGAATAATCCTAGAGATGACGAAAAATGACAAATATTAATCCAATGACACCAATGAACTTATTGGATGCACAAGATTAGAAGAAAAACCCTAAATGGACTAGAATTGTAAGACATGTGCCTCCTTGATCGTGATTTTGATATAATTTCCAAACATACAATGTATATGCATTATTTGATTGATCTCATGATTTGAATTGAGAAACATTTCAGGCAAATAAACAAACACTACACACTTGGACAAAACTTGGAACTCAAGCAATCAATCAAATATGGATGATGTCCTACAAGGCTTGACGAGTGATGTACAAGAGTGTCTAGTGTTAATAGGGTCAATTAGGTAGACTTAATCATAATGAGTTCTCATATAGTATTTGCCAATGAAATCATAAAGTAAGTTTTAATCAATCAAGTAATAAATCAATTGATACATCAGTTGAGCAATCGATTGTCTGACTCACAGAATAAAGGTTTCACTAAGGTAATCGATTGGGAAATCGATTACTTAAAGGTTTTTATCAAAACCTGTGTTCTGTGTTTAAACAAATCAATTGGACAATCGATTTGCACATCAATTGAGTAGTCGATTTTGTGATTCATAGAACCAAGTTCATACTGAGTCAATCGATTGGCAAATCGATTATGAAAATGCTTTTTCATCATACATGTCTTATGTGATCAACGAAATCGATTGGACAATCAATTGAAATAAGTTTCTTAAGTTGCAAGCTTTGCACTAATCGATTAGATAATCGATTGATAGATGTTTCTTGAGTTGCAAGCGTTGCATTAATCGATTAGGTAATCGATTGAAAGAATGAACTGGTTAATCATTTATCAAAAACTTATTGCATAATCGATTGGCACATCGATTTTAAGTAAACAGCTAAGCTACTGTAACAAGCCAAATCAATTGGCAAATCGATTGGAGTAAAACATCTTAGTCACTGTGACCAGCCAAATCGATTGGAGTAAAACATCTTAGTCATTGTGGCCAGCCAAGTCGATTGACGAATCGATTGAAGCAAAATGTCTGAGTTACAGGGAGAGTTTAGCCCATTGCCAAATCGATTATGTTAATATCGAATGAGTAATCGATTGTTTGGATCTCGTTGTTTGAACAAAACAAGTATAATCGATTAGTCAATCGATTCTGATACAAACTGAGTATCAGTTTCTGATAAGTGCATTAAAAAGATCGATTAGGAAATCGATTAGTTCTTATATTTTCAAGATTCAAGAAAAACAAGACACGCGATAATCGATTAGGTAATCGATTAAGCTGGTATCAAACTTTAAATAAAATCGATTACGAAATCGATTTATATGATGTTTTTCTGAAAATATATAAATTCAATCAATCACATTTTTTTAAAAATCAATCATAACACTTTTTCATAAACACAGAAAACTGAAAAACACCTTGAGAGAAAAATTGTTACAACACACAAATACTCATTGGCTAATATTTTTGTGTGAGATCTTACATTGTGATTGAGTCAATTTTCTTAGTCTTCTTTAATTCTTTGTGAAAGAACAATTTCTGTAATTGAAGTTTTGGAAATCCAGTAGTGTACACGGGTGGTTATCTTTTAGGATACTTGTGTTCATCTAAAAGAAACCTCAGCTTGATCTCGCTAGAGTTTGACGAGTAACTCTTAGGGATAGGTTGGTATTGTGATAGAAGTTGTTGTGAGTTGGATGGATAGGTTGTGACGCTGGAAAGTCTGTAAAAATATTCTTCAAATCATTCTAGTGAAAGGCTGAAATCTGTTGTAGATTTCAGGACTGGATGTAGGTTATCAAAGTGATAGCCGAACTAGTATAAAAATCTCCTGGTGCACTATTTCCTCTCTCTTTACCTTTTATATTGATCTTGCACGTGATTTTGAAATTCCGCTTTGAATAAACTGTTTGAATCTTTTACTGTTAAAATAGGAATTAATATTAAACAAGTCGGTTTTGATATTAATTCATCACTTAGGAAAGAATTAGATAATCTTGTTGATAATATTGTATAAAATTTCCTAAGGATAGAAGTCATAAAACAACCATAGAATAAGCTTAGGAAAGACTAAAATGACCTAAATGTTAATCCAATGACACAAACATACCTATTGGATGAACAACATCGGTTCAAAACCTTAGGTTGACTAGAATAAGCCTAAGGAGAACGAAAATGACCAAAATTTTAATCCAATGACAAAAACACGCGTATTTGATGCACAAGATTTGTTAAAAACCATAATTGGACTAGAATAAGGTTAGGTAGGAAGAATATGACCTAAATGTTAATCCAATGACACAAATGAACTTATTGGATGCAAAAGATTAGTTAAAAACCCTAAATGGACTAGAATAAGCCTAGGGAGGACGAAAATGACCTAAATATTAATCCAATGACACAAACACTCGTATTGGATGCACAAGATAGGTTAAAACCCCAAATTGGACTAGAATAAGCCCAGGGAGAATGAAAAATGACATAAATATTAATACAATGACATAAGATTGGACAAAAACCCGAAATGGACTAAAATAAGCATCAGGAGGATGACAATAACTTAAATTTTAATCCAATGACACAAAACACCTATTGGATGAACAAGATTGTTTGAAAACCCTAATTGGACTAGATTAAGCCTATGGAGGACGAAAATGGCCTTAATGATAATCCAATGACACAAATGAACTTTTTGGATGCACAAGATTGGTTAAAAACCCTAAATGGACTAGCATAAGCCTAGAGAGGACGAAAATGACAAAAATATTTATTCTATGACACAAACACACCTATTGGATGCACAAGGTTGGTTGAAAACCCTAATTAGACTAAAATAAGCCTATGGAGGACGAAAGTAACTTAATATTAAATCAAATAACTCAACTAAACATACTGGATGCACAAGATTGGTTAAAAACCCGAAATGGACTAGCATAATACTAGGGAGGACGAAAATGATAAAAATGTTAATCCTATGACACAAATACACCTATTGGATGCACAAGATTGGTTGAAAACCCTAATTAGACTAAAATAAGCCTAAGGCGAATGAAAGTAACTTAATTGTAAATCGAATAACACAACTGAACTTACTGGATGCACAAGATTAACTAAAAACACTAAATGGACACAAACACACGTATTTGATTCACAAGATAGGTTAAAATCCCTAATTTGACTAGAATAACCCTAGAGAGGACGTAAATGACCTAATTGTGAATCCAACAACAAAAATGAACTTATTGTATGCACCAGATTGTACAAAAACATTAAATGGACTATAATAAGCTTAGGGAGAGAAAAAAAATGGCCTAAATGGTAAAAAAAACCTAATTGGACTAGAATGAGCCTAGAAAGAACGAAAATGACCTAAATGTTAGTCCAATGACACAAATGAACTGATAGGATGCACAAGATTGGTTAAAACCCCTAATTAGACTAGAATAATCCCAAGGATGAAGAAAATGACATATATATTAATCCAATGACACAAACACGCTTATTGGATGCACAAGATTGGTTAAAAACCCTAATTGGACTAGAATAACCCTAGGGAGGACTACAATGACCTAAACGTTAATCCAATTACACAAATGAACTTTTTGGATGCCCAAGTTTGGACAAAAACCCTAAATAGAAAAGAATAATCCTAGGGAGGACGAAAAAACCTAAATGTTAATCCAATGACACAAACACACCTATTGGATGCACAAGATTGTTTAAAAACCCCAATTGGACTAGAGTAAGTCTAGGGAGGACGAAAATGACCTAAATGTTAATCCAACGACACAAATGAACTTATAGGATGCTCAAGACTAGTAAAACCCCTAATAGGACTAAAATAAGCCCACGGAGGACGAAAATGACCTAAATATTAATCCAATGGCCCAAACACTACTATTGGAAGAAAAAGACTGGTTAAAAATCCAATATTGATTACAATAAGATTAGGAACAGTGAATATGACCTAAATATTAATCCATTGACACCAATGAATTTCTTGGATGCACAAGATTGGTTAAAAACGCTAAATGGACTAGAATAAGCTTAGGGAGGAAGAGAATGAGCTAAATGTTAATCCAATGACATAAATGAACTTATTGGATGCACATAATTGGACAAAAATCCTAAATGGACTAGAATAACCATAGGGAGGACGAATAAGACCTAAAAGCTAATCCAATGATACAAATGAACTTATTGGATGCACAAGATTGGTTAAAAACCCTAATTGGACTAGAATAAGCATAGGGAGGACGAATAAGACCTAAAAGCTAATCCAATGATACAAATGAACTCATTGGATGCACAAGATTGGACAAAACCCTAAATGGACTAGAATAATTGTAGGGAGGACGAAAATGACCTAAATGTTAATCCAATGACTCAAACACACCTATTGGTTGCACAAGATTGGTGAAAAACCCTAATTGGACTAGAATTAGCCGAGGGAGGACGAAAATGACCTAAATATTCATCCAATGACATAAATGAACTTATTGGATGCACATAATTACACAAAAACACTAAATGGGCAACAATAAGCCTAGGGAAGACAAAGATAACCTAAATGTTAATCCAATGACATTAACAAACGTATTGGAGTCCCCAAATAGTTTAAAAACCCTAAATGGAATAGAATAAGCCTAGGGAGGACGAAAATAACCTAAATGTTAATCCAATGACACAAATGAACTTATTGGATGCACAAGAGTGAACAAAAACCTTAAATGGACTAGAAAAAGCCTAGGGAAGACGAAAATGACCTAAATGTTAATCCTATGACACGAACACACCTATTGATGCACAAGATTGGAAGAAAACCCTAATCATATTAGAATAAGCATAAGGATGAAAAAAATGACCTAAATGTTAATCGAATAAAACAACTGAACTTATTGGATGCAAAACATTGGTTAAAAACACTAAATGGACTAGAATAAGTCTAGAGAGGACAAAAATAACTTAAATGGTAATCCAATGACACAAACACACGTATTGGATACACAAGATTGGTTAAAAACCCTAATTGGAATAGAGTAAGCCTAAGAATGACATAAATGACCTAAATGTTATTCCAATGACGCAAATGAACTTATTGGATGCACAAGATTGGTTAAAAACCCTAAAAGGACTAGAATAAGCCTTTGGAGGACTAAAATGACCTAAATACTAATCCAATGACACAAATGAACTTATTGGATGCACAAGATTGGACAAAACAACTAAATGGACTAGAATAAGCTTAGGGAGGAAGAAAATGACCTAATAGTTAATCCAACAACACAAACAAACCTATTGGATGCACAAGATTGGTTAAAACCCCTAATTGGACTAGAATAAGTCTAGGGAGAACGAAAATGACCTAAATATTAATCCAATGACACAAACATGTCTATTGGATGCACAAGATTGGTTAAAATTCCTAATTGGACTAGAATAAGTCTAGGGAGGATAAATATAAACTAAATGTTAATGCAATAACACTAAATAGACTAGAATAAGCTTAGGGTGGAAGAAGATATCCTAAATATTAATCCAATGACACACATACAACAATAGGATGCAGAAGATTGGTTAAAAACCCTATGTGGACTAGAATAAGCCTAGGGAGGACGAATATGACCTAAAAGCTAATCCAATGACACAAATGAACTTATTGGATGCACAAGACTGGAGAAAATCCCTAAATGGAGTAAAATAAGCTTAGGGAGGAAGAAAATGACCTAATAGTTAATCCAACAACACAAAGAAACCTATTGGATGCACAAGATTGGTTAGAAACCCTAATTGGACTAGAATAAGTCTAGGAAAAAGGAAAAAGGAAAATGACTAAATGTTAATCCAATGACACAGATGAACTTATAGGATGTTTAACATTGGTTTAAACACCTAATTGGATGCAAAAGATTGGTTAAACCCCTAATTGGACTAGAATAGGCATAGGGAGGACAAAAATAACCTAAATGTTAATATAGTGACACAAATGAACTTATTGGATGTACAAGATTGGTTAAAAACACTAAATGGACTAGAATATGCTTAGGGAGGACGAAAATGACCTCAATATTAATCCAATGAAAAAAATACACCTATTGGATGGACAAGATTGGTTAAAAACCCTAATTGGACAAGAATAAGCATAGGGGGGATGAAAATGACCTAAATGTTAATCCAATGACACAAACACGCGTATTGGAAGCACATGATTGGTTAAAAACCCTAATTGGACTAGAATAAGCCTAGGGAGGACAAATATGACCTAAATGTTTATCCAATGACACAAATGAACTTATTGGATGCACAAGATTAGTTAAAAGCACTAAATGGACTAGAATAAGAATAGGAAGGGCAAAAATGGCCTAAAACTTAATCAAATGAGACAAATGAACTTATTGGACGCACAAGAATGGATAAAAACCCGAAATGGACTAGAATAAGCGTAAGGAAGAAGAAAATGATCTAAATATTAATCTAGTTACACAAATGCACCTATTGGATGCACTAGATTGGTTAAAAACCCAAATTGGACTAGAATAAGCATAAGGAGGACGAAAATAACATAAATGTTAATAAAGTGACACAAATGAACTTATTGGATGCACAAGATTGGTTAAAAACACTAAATGAAGTAGAATAAGTTTAGGGAGGACGAAAATGACCTCAATATTATTCCAATGAAACAAATACACCTATTGGATGGACAAGATTGGTTAAAAACCTTAATTGGACAAGAATAAGCATATGGATGATGAAAATTACCTAAATGTTAATCCAATGACACAAACACGCCTATTGGATGCACATGATTGGTTAAAAACCATAATTGGACTAGAATAAGGCTAGGGAGGAAGAAAATGGCCTAAGTGTTAATCCAATGACACTAACACACGTATTGGATGCACAAAATTTGTTAAAAACCATAATTGGACTAAAATAAGCCTACGGAGGACGAAAATGACATAAATATTAATCCAATGATACAAACACGCCTATTGGATGCACAAGATTGGTTAAAAATCCTTACTAGGCTAGAATAAGTCTAGGGAGTACGAATATGACCTAAATGTTAATCAATTAAGACAAATGAACTTATTGGATGCACAAGATTGGTTAAAAACACTAAATGGACTAGAATAAGTTTAGGGAGGACGAAAGTGACCTAAATATTAACCTAATGACACAAATTCACCTATTGGGTGCACAAGGTAAGTGAAAAACCCTACTTGGACTAGAATAAGCATAGTGACGATGAAAATGACCTAAATATTTATAAAATGACACAAACACAACTATTGGATGCACATTATTGGTTAAAAACCCTAATTGGACTAGAATAAGTCTAGGGAGGACAAATATAACCTAACAGCTAATCCAATGACACAAATGAACATATTGGATGCAAAAGATTGGCTAAAAACCCTAAATGGACTAGAATAAGGCTAGGGAGGACGAAAATGACCTAAATGTTTATCCAATGACACTAACACACGTATTGGATGCAAAAGATTTGTTTAAAAACCCTAATTGGACAAGAATAAGCCTAAGGGAGGACGAAAATGACCTAAACGTTAATCCAAAGACACAAGTGATCTTTTTGGAAGCACAAGATTGGACGAAAATCCTAAATGGACAAGAAAAAGCCTAGGGAGAACGAAAATAATCTAAATGTTAATCCAAGGACACAAACACACCTATTGGATTGCACAAGATTGGTTAACAACCCTAATTGGACTAGAATAAGCCTAGGGAGGACAACTATGGCCTAAATGTTAATCCAATGATACAAATGAACTTATTGGATGCACAAGATTGGTTAAAAACCCTAAATGGACTAGAATATGCCAAGGGAGGATAAAAATGACCTAAATGTTTATCCAATGACACAAACGAACTTTTTGGATGCACAAGATTTGACAAAATCCTTAAATGAAGTAGAATAAGCCTAGGGAGGACGAAAATGACCTAAATGTTAATCCAATGACACAAATGATCTTTTAGGATGCACAAGATTGGTTGAAAACCCTAAATGGACTAGAATAAGCCTAGGGAGAACGAAAATGACCTAAATGTTAACTCAATTACACAAATGAACTTATTGGATGCACAAGATTGGACAAAACTCTAAATGGACTAGAATATGCGTAAGGAGGACAAAAATGAACTAAATGTTAATCCAACGACACAAATGAACTTATTAGATGCACAAGATTGGACAAAAACCCTAAATGGACAAGAATAAGCCTAAGGCGGAAGAAAATGACGTAAATATTAATCCAGTGAAACAAATACACCTATTGGATGCACTTGATTGGTTAAAAAACCCAAATTGGACAAGAATAAGCATAGGGAGGACGAAAATGACCTAAATGTTAATCCAATGAAACAAAAGAACTTATTGGATGCCCAAGATTGGACAAAAACCCTAAATGGTCTAGAATAAGATTAGGGAGGAAGAAAACGACCTAAATGTTAATCCAACAATACAAACAAACCTATTGGGTGCACAAGATTGGTTAAAACCCTAATTGGACTAGAATAAGCCTAGGTAGAACAAAAATGACCTATGTAAGACCCATAATTTTAAAGTACACTTTATACATTTTTATGTATTTTGGATTTTGGCTCAGAGGCTTTTTAGCCAAAGTTAATAATATTTTGGAGTTTATATGATCAAGAAGTTATTTTGATGCCGTTTAGATTTACTCGTCGATAAATAAATTAAAATAACTGCGGTGAATCTTTTACGAAGAATTTAATGCGTTACGGGTGAAATGGTAATTTAACAAATATCTAGATATTTTGAGATATTTGTTAAGTTATATTTAATATATATATATGTTTGGTTGGAGGGAAAAAGAAAGGAAATTAGAAGGAAGGAAAAGGAAAAGAAAAGGTTATATAAAGGAAAGAACGAAATAGAAACGAAGGAAAAACAAAGAAAGGAAAAAGGAAGGAAAAAAAATTTAGAATTTTCCATCTTCCTCTCCCTCCCTACGCGTGACCCATTCTCCCTCCTTCCTCCATTTTCGTTTTTCTTCGCTTCATTTCTTCAAGATTAGAACAAGGATTTCGAAACTCCACTCTTCCTCTTTGATTCGAAAACGAAGAAAAACGGTATTTGAGATTTAAACACAAACCCCTCCGTTTCTTCTAGATCTAAGCTTCATTTCGCGAAGAGTTAGAAGGGAAAGTTGCTCACTACCACGCTACGGTGCTAGGGGGCCAATTTGGAGGCGACGTTGCGAGCAAAGATTTTACCGGTTTTACTCACGGTACCGGAAACCCACGTTAAAGCTAACGTTAAGGTAAGGGCTCCTTCCAAACTTTTAGTTTGCATCTAGGGCCTTATCTATGGTTGTGTGGAAACGAATTTTGTTAGGATTGGAGTATTGTTTTGGGAAAAATGATTTTACCTCATGTATGTAAGATTTTGAATAAATGAAATTTATTATCTTAATTGGTATTCATCGTATTTGGCATGTTCATACTTGATGTTGGTTGATTGATGTGTTTTGGTGTGAATTATGAATTGAATGTGAGAATTTGTTTTAGTTTGTTTTGTGTGGAATTTTAAAACCATTAAGTTAAATGAGTATTAAGAATGGGGAATCTCTTAATGTCTTGTTTACTTAATGTGTGTTTGTTTGTGAAAAATCGTTTAAGTTAACTGGGCGTTAAGAATGGGGAATCTCTTAATGTCTCGTTTACTTATGTGTGTTTTGGTAAATCGTGCAGACCCGTGATAGGTGGCACCTTGGTAAACGGTACGGGCCCGTGATAGGCAGTACGTTTACGATTTACGTTTGGTAAGTTGTGCAGACCCGGGATAGGTGGCACCTCGGTAAACAGTACGGACCCGTGATAGGTAGTACATTTACGACTTACGTTCCTTAGGGAATTGTGTTTGTCCGTGAGAGACTGCACAGGGGTTTGTCCGTGAGAGACTACGCCCTGGTTTAAGTTAGATGAGAATTAAGAATGGGGAATCTCTTAATGTCTCGTTTACTTATGTGTGTTTTGGTAAATCGTGCAGACCCGTGATAGGTGGCACCTTGGTAAACGGTACGGGCCCGTGATAGGCAGTACGTTTACGATTTACGTTTGGTAAGTTGTGCAGACCCGGGATAGGTGGCACCTCGGTAAACAGTACGGACCCGTGATAGGTAGTACATTTACGACTTACGTTCCTTAGGGAATTGTGTTTGTCCGTGAGAGACTGCACAGGGGTTTGTCCGTGAGAGACTACGCCCTGGTTTAAGTTAGATGAGAATTAAGAATGGGGAATCTCTTAATGTCTCGTTTACTTATGTGTGTTTTGGTAAATCGTGCAGACCCGTGATAGGTGGCACCTTGGTAAACGGTACGGGCCCGTGATAGGCAGTACGTTTACGATTTACGTTTGGTAAGTTGTGCAGACCCGGGATAGGTGGCACCTCGGTAAACAGTACGGACCCGTGATAGGTAGTACATTTACGACTTACGTTCCTTAGGGAATTGTGTTTGTCCGTGAGAGACTGCACAGGGGTTTGTCCGTGAGAGACTACGCCCTGGTTTAAGTTAGATGAGAATTAAGAATGGGGAATCTCTTAATGTCTCGTTTACTTATGTGTGTTTTGGTAAATCGTGCAGACCCGTGATAGGTGGCACCTTGGTAAACGGTACGGGCCCGTGATAGGCAGTACGTTTACGATTTACGTTTGGTAAGTTGTGCAGACCCGGGATAGGTGGCACCTCGGTAAACAGTACGGACCCGTGATAGGTAGTACATTTACGACTTACGTTCCTTAGGGAATTGTGTTTGTCCGTGAGAGACTGCACAGGGGTTTGTCCGTGAGAGACTACGCCCTGGTTTAAGTTAGATGAGAATTAAGAATGGGGAATCTCTTAATGTCTCGTTTACTTATGTGTGTTTTGGTAAATCGTGCAGACCCGTGATAGGTGGCACCTTGGTAAACGGTACGGGCCCGTGATAGGCAGTACGTTTACGATTTACGTTTGGTAAGTTGTGCAGACCCGGGATAGGTGGCACCTCGGTAAACAGTACGGACCCGTGATAGGTAGTACATTTACGACTTACGTTCCTTAGGGAATTGTGTTTGTCCGTGAGAGACTGCACAGGGGTTTGTCCGTGAGAGACTACGCCCTGGTTTAAGTTAGATGAGAATTAAGAATGGGGAATCTCTTAATGTCTCGTTTACTTATGTGTGTTTTGGTAAATCGTGCAGACCCGTGATAGGTGGCACCTTGGTAAACGGTACGGGCCCGTGATAGGCAGTACGTTTACGATTTACGTTTGGTAAGTTGTGCAGACCCGGGATAGGTGGCACCTCGGTAAACAGTACGGACCCGTGATAGGTAGTACATTTACGACTTACGTTCCTTAGGGAATTGTGTTTGTCCGTGAGAGACTGCACAGGGGTTTGTCCGTGAGAGACTACGCCCTGGTTTAAGTTAGATGAGAATTAAGAATGGGGAATCTCTTAATGTCTCGTTTACTTATGTGTGTTTTGGTAAATCGTGCAGACCCGTGATAGGTGGCACCTTGGTAATTGGTACGGGACTGTGATAGGCAGTACGTTTACGATTTACGTTTGGTAAGTTGTGCAGACCCGTTATAGGTGGCACCTCGGTAAACAGTACGGACCCGTGATAGGTAGTACGTTTACGACTTACGTTCCTTAGGGAATTGTGTTTGTCCGTGAGAGACTGCACAGGGGTTT
>NC_021164.2:27927220-27964420 GCF_000331145.2 Cicer arietinum
GAAACTCATGATGTTGTAGTAATTGTGTTATAAGTGTTAAGTGTTATGTTTTGGAATTTGGTGATAACATGTTTGATTGCAATACCATTTCGAAACCCATGATGTTGTAGTAATTGTGTTATAAGTGTTAAGTGTTATGTTTTGGAATTTGGTGATAACATGTTTGATTGCAATACCATTTCGAAACCCATGATGTTGTAGTAATTGTGTTATAAGTGTTAAGTGTTATGTTTTGGAATTTGGTGATAACATGTTTGATTGCAATACCATTTCGAAACCCATGATGTTTTAGTAATTGTGTTATAAGTGTTAAGTGTTATGTTTTGGAATTTGGTGATAGCATGTTTGATTGCAATACTATTTTGAAACTCATGATGTTGTAGTAATTGTGTTATAAGTGTTAAGTGTTATGTTTTGGAATTTGGTGATAACATGTTTGATTGCAATACCATTTCGAAACCCATGATGTTGTAGTATTGTGTTATAAGTGTTAAGTGTTATGTTTTGGAATTTGGTGATAACATGTTGGATTGCTATACCATTTTGAAATTAATGATGTTGTAGCGATTGCATTATCAGTGCTAAGTGTTAGGATTTGAGATTATGTATGAATGTGATTGAGTTAGTTATGAATTTTTGGAAAAATGATGACGGAAATCGATTTCCCTATCGATTGGATGAGTTGCAGGAAGTTCACTATTTTAACCTAATCGATTTGCCAATCGATTGTATAAATATATCTTTCAAAATATTTTAAGAAATCGATTTGGAAATCGATTTGGTCATGCAGAAACTCAGCAGAACTGACCAAATCGATTTGGCAATCGATTGGCTCAGCAAAAGTCCTCATTTTGAGTTAGATAATCGATTGCTCAATTGATTTATCAATGCTTTGGTCAGTTATGTATTACTTGATGATTTGAGAACTTCATTTTGAGTTCATTGTTAATTGGCAAGCATTATATGAACTTTTAGCATATGGAAAATCCTTTTAAGCTGCATGCTTAGTTGAAAGGTTATTTTGTGCATTTAAAACTTAAATGTTATGTGTTATCTGTTAATTTCGGTTGGTGACCCTTTACAATTATTGTGGAAATCTGGGCTTTGCCCTCAGATGAGAGTCAGGGCGATCCTACCGGTTCGTACCCTACGGACGGGAATGGAGATGGGAACGCTTGACTGCAGCTACATTAGGAGGATCTCACGGGGCACGTGGAGATCACTCAGGGTGTATAGTTTTTTGGTAGGATGATCAGATTAGGTTGATGTATAGGGACTACACGTCCTACTTTTTGGGTTGGAGTATTTTGATTTGGGAAAACTGTACTTACTGTTATCATCTGTTTGACATTTTGTTATGATGGGGTCTATGTACCACCTTTTGAAATGTAAATACTTTGGATTCGTATTTCAAAAATGATTCCTCTGCTTGTAAATTCTGTTGACTTATTTGTCGTTGTGTTATGACTTAAATATTTATCCAAAAGTATTTTACCTTATTTAAATCTCTGTTTTAGTTTAATCTCTTTTGGAAAAAAAAATATACCCTCGCTTTGAAAAACGGGGTGTTACACTCTGGTATCATAGCTTTGGTTTGGTTTTCTTTGGGGGCTGTGGAACCTCTAGTTCTAGATTGAAGGTTAGGAGTTGTTGTCTGATCATGTGTCGGTTTAGGTGGTTTGAGTTGTCAAGTTCATAATAATTATTATGTGCGGTTGTGGTCGGAAGTTATTCTTAGAATTATTGAAGTAGTGTTAAGACTCTACTTGATGATGGTTTTATAGGGAAACCATGCTGCCAAGGAGGAATGACGTTCCGAGAACCAATGCCAGTAGGAATGATCGAATGGCGGAGGCTATGAATAACATGGCTGCTTCTGTTACTGCACAGACTGCTGCCAAGACTCAACGCGATCTCGAAAAGAGGGGAAGAGAGATCCGTGCTGCAGAGTCAAGAGGATTAAAAGACTTTCGTCGTTACAATCCTCCCAAGTTTGAGGGGACTGAGAATTCAGAGAAAGCAAATCAATGGATCCAAGAAGTGGAGAAGATCTTCGAAATGATTAACTGTCAGGCGGGAGTGAGGGTCAACTATGCCACTTATATGCTACTAGGAGATGCTGAGTACTGGTGGAGGAGTACAAGGTTGTTGATGAGATCAGCTCACGAGGAGGTGAACTGGGAATCTTTCAAAGGGAAGTTTTTCGACAAATACTTCCCGATGAGTACCAGGACTAGACTGGGTGATGATTTCGGAAGTTATTCTTAGATTTATTGAAGTAGTGTTAAGACTCTACTTGATGATGGTTTTATAAGAAAACCATGCTACCAAGGAGGAATGACGTTCCGAGAGCCAATGCCATTAGGGATGATCGAATGGCGGAGGCTATGAATAACATGGCTGCTTCTGTTACTGCACAGACTGCTGCCAAGACTCAACGTGATCTCGAAAAGAGGGGAAGAGAGATTCGTGCTACAGAGTCAAGAGGATTAAAAGACTTTCGTCGTTACAATCCTCCCAAGTTTGAGGGGGCTGAGAATTCAGAGAAAGCGGATCAATGGATCCAAGAAGTGGAGAAGATCTTCGAAATGATTAACTGTCAGGCGGGAGTGAGGGTCAACTATGCCACTTATATGCTACTAGGAGATGCTGAGTACTGGTGGAGGAGTACAAGGTTGTTGATGAGATCAGCTCACGAGGAGGTGAACTGGGAATCTTTCAAAGGGAAGTTTTTCGACAAATACTTCCCGATGAGTACCAGGACTAGACTGGGTGATGATTTCCTGAAACTACATCAGGGGAACATGACCGTGGGCGAATATGCTGCTAAGTTTGAATCACTATCAAGGCATTTCAGATTTTTCCGTGAAGAGATTGACGAGCCATTCTTGTGTCATCGTTTCCAAGAAGGACTAAAGTGTGAGATTCAAGACTTTGTCTTACCCTTGGGAATTCAAAGTTTCCAAGTTCTTGTGGAAAAATGTCGAGCAGTTGAGGATATGAAGAATAAGAGAGCTAGCCGAGGAGGGAATTTTAACTCAGGAGGACCTAGTCGGGTGAAGTATCATAACAAGGGAAAACAAGTTGCTAAACCTTATAATCGACCACATGATAACAACGAGGGACAGAATAACCCAGGGAACCAAGACTTTGGGAGACAAGTGGGACAAGGTATACAATGTTTCCGATGTGGAGAAGAGGGACATTATGCTTATGCTTGTACCTTTAACAGTACTACTTGCTACAATTGCCATAAACCAGGGCACTTTGCAAGGAATTGCAAGGCTCCGAAGGTGGAACCAATGGCGAATGTAGCTAGGATTCGAAGTATCAGAACAAGGGAAAACAGGTTGCTAAATCTTATAATCGACCACATGATAACAACGGGGGACAGGATAACCCAGGGAACCAAGACTTTGGGAGGCAAGTGGGACAAGGTATACGATGTTTCCGATGTGGAGAAGAAGGACATTATGCTTATGCTTGTACCTTTAACAGTACTACTTGCTACAATTGCCATAAACCAGGGCACTTTGCAAGGAATTGCGAGGCTCCGAAGGCGGAACCAATGGTGGATGTAGCTAGGATTACTCTTCCTACTGCTAGAGGACAGGTGTATTGCGTCGGCGTTGATTTATCTAGCGATCTGATTCAATATGACTGTGCGATTACAGGTAACCCCCTAACTACACTTTCTGATTCGGGGGCAGCCCATTCCTTCATTGTTATGGATTATGTAAATCGTTTGAAGTTGTCTGTGTCTGCTTTACTGCTAAGACTTTGACAGCAAATTATGCATGTTTACATTGTCAAATGACCATTCAGAATAGGGACTTCTCGATTAATTTGATTGTTTACCTCTACATTAACCCAAGATCATTCTTGGTATGGATGGGAATCCCTATCATTAAGTAATGATACATTGTACGCAATGTGTCAGTGTCATCGACTAACTAAATCTGCTCACTTTTTGCCGGTAAGGACCACCTATAAGGTAGATCAGCTAACGGAGATCTACATTGCTGAAATTGTGAGGTTACACGGGGTACCATCGAGTATTGTATCAGACCGTGATCCGAAGTTCACATCACATTTTTGGGAGCATTGCACGAAGCATTGGGAACGAAGCTATGATTGAGTTCACCTACAACAATAGTTTCCACGCAAGTATTGGAATGGCTCCATATGAGACTTTATATGGGCGCAAGTTTCAAACGCCCTTGTGTTGGTATAAGGACGGTGAAAATATGATCGTCGGACCAGAGATGGTGCAACAGACTACAGCTAAGGTAAGGAAAATCAAGGAGAAAATGAAGACTTCACAAGATCGTCAGAAGAGTTACGCGGACAAGCGTCGCAGACTTTTAGAATTCGAACAGGGTGACCATGTATTTCCGAGAGTCACACCTACTACGGGAGTTGGTAGGGCATTGAAAACGAAGAAGTTGACCCCGAAATTCATTGGACCATATCATCACACCTACTACTGGAGTAGGTAGAGCCTTGAAATCGAAGAAGTTGACTCCGAAATTCATTGGACCATATCAGATTTCTGCACGAATTGGGCCTGTTGCTTATCGGATTGCATTGCCTCCGATACTGTCCAACATTCATGACGTGTTTCATGTATCACAGTTGAGGAAATATCTTGCAGATCCATCGCATGTGATCGAACCAGACACAATCCAACTGAAGGATAACTTGACATTCGAAGTACCACCTGTGAGAATTGTGGACCAAGGATGTTTCGTTGGTCAAGGTGATTTGGAACCCAATTACTGGAGATGCGACTTGGGAATTGGAGAGCAAGACGAGAGAACAACACCCAGAGCTATTTATCGACGCATAGTTTCGAGGACGAAACTAATTTTAGGGGGGTAGTAATGTAAGACCCATAATTTTAAAGTACACTTTATACATTTTTATGTATTTTGGATTTTGGCTCGGATGCTTTTTACCCAAAGTTAATAATTTTATGGAGTTTATAGGATCAAAAAGTTATTTTGACACCATTTAGAATTACTCGTCGATAAATAAATTTAAATTAAGTGCGGTAAATCCTTTACGGAGAATTTAATGCGTTACGGGTGAAATGGTAATTTAACAAATATCTAGATATTTTGAGATATTTGTTAAGTTATATTTAATATATATATATATATATATATGTTTGTTTGGAGAGAATAGAAAGAAAGAAAATTAGAAGGAAGGAAAAGGAAGAGAAAAGGTTATATAAAGGAAAGAAGGAAATAGAAAGGAAGGAAAAACAAAGAAAGGAAAAAGGAAGGAAAGAAAATTCAGAATTTTCCATCTTCCTCTCCCTCCCTACGCGTGACCCATTCTCCCTCCTTCCTCCATTTTCGTTTTTCTTCGCTTCCTTTCTTCAAGATTAGAAACCCAAGGTTGGATGAGTGTTAGAACAAGGATTTCGCAACTCCACTCTTCCTCTTTGATTCGAAAACGAAGAAAAACGGTATTTGAGATTCAAACACAAACCCCTCTGTTTCTTTTAGATCTAAGCTTCATTTCGCGAAGAGTTAGAAGGGAAAGTTGCTCACTCACACGCTACGGTGCTAGGGGACCAATTTGGAGGCGACGTTGCGAGCAAAGATTTTACCGGTTTTACTCGCGGTACCGGAAACCCACGTTAAAGCTAACGTTAAGGTAAGGGCTCCTTCCAAACTTTTAGTTTGCATCTAGGGCCTTATCTGTGGTTGTGTGGAAACGAATTTTGTTAGGATTGGAGTATTGTTTTGGGAAAAATGATTTTACCTCATGTATGTAAGATTTTGAATAAATGAAATTTATTATCTTGATTTGTATTCATCGTATTTGGCATGTTCATACTAGATGTTGGTTGATTGATGTGTTTTGGTGTGAATTATGAATTGAATGTGAGAATTTGTTTGAGTTTGTTTTGTGTGGAATTTGAAAACCATTAAGTTAAATGAGTATTAAGAATGGGGAATCTCTTAATGTCTCAGTTACTTAATATTTGTTTTTGAAAATCGTTTAAGTTAACTGGGCGTTAAAAATGGGGAATCTCTTAATGTCTCAGTTACTTAATATTTGTTTTTGAAAATCGTTTAAGTTAACTGGGCGTTAAAAATGGGGAATCTCTTAATGTCTCAGTTACTTAATATTTGTTTTTGAAAATCGTTTAAGTTAACTGGGCGTTAAAAATGGGGAATCTCTTAATGTCTCAGTTACTTAATATTTGTTTTTGAAAATCGTTTAAGTTAACTGGGCGTTAAAAATGGGGAATCTCTTAATGTCTCAGTTACTTAATATTTGTTTTTGAAAATCGTTTCAGTAAATGAGTATTAAGAATGGGGAATCTCTTAATGTCTCGGTTACTTAATGTTTGTTTTTGAAAATCGTTTCAGTAAATGAGTATTAAGAATAGGGAATCTCTTAATGATTTATTTACTCAATGTTTTGTTTTCAAAATCGTTAAGTTAAATGAGAATTAAGAATGGGGAATATCTTAATGTCTCGTTTACTTTTGTGTGTTTTGGTAAATCGTGCAGACCCGTGATAGGTGGCACCTTGGTAAACGGTACGGGCCCGTGATAGGCAGTACGTTTACGATTTACGTTTGGTAAGTTATGCAGACCCGGGATAGGTGGCACCTCGGTAAACAGTACGGACCCGTGATAGGTAGTACATTTACGACTTACGTTCCTTAGGGAATTGTGTTTGTCCGTGAGAGACTGCACAGGGGTTTGTCCGTGAGAGACTACGCCCTGGTTTAAGTTAGATGAGAATTAAGAATGGGGAATCTCTTAATGTCTCGGTTACTTAATGTTTGTTTTTGAAAATCGTTTCAGTAAATGAGTATTAAGAATGGGGAATCTCTTAATGTCTCGGTTACTTAATGTTTGTTTTTGAAAATCGTTTCAGTAAATGAGTATTAAGAATGGGGAATCTCTTAATGTCTCGGTTACTTAATGTTTGTTTTTGAAAATCGTTTCAGTAAATGAGTATTAAGAATGGGGAATCTCTTAATGTCTCGGTTACTTAATGTTTGTTTTTGAAAATCGTTTCAGTAAATGAGTATTAAGAATGGGGAATCTCTTAATGTCTCGGTTACTTAATGTTTGTTTTTGAAAATCGTTTCAGTAAATGAGTATTAAGAATGGGGAATCTCTTAATGTCTCGGTTACTTAATGTTTGTTTTTGAAAATCGTTTCAGTAAATGAGTATTAAGAATGGGGAATCTCTTAATGTCTCGGTTACTTAATGTTTGTTTTTGAAAATCGTTTCAGTAAATGAGTATTAAGAATGGGGAATCTCTTAATGTCTCGGTTACTTAATGTTTGTTTTTGAAAATCGTTTCAGTAAATGAGTATTAAGAATGGGGAATCTCTTAATGTCTCGGTTACTTAATGTTTGTTTTTGAAAATCGTTTCAGTAAATGAGTATTAAGAATGGGGAATCTCTTAATGTCTCGGTTACTTAATGTTTGTTTTTGAAAATCGTTTCAGTAAATGAGTATTAAGAATGGGGAATCTCTTAATGTCTCGGTTACTTAATGTTTGTTTTTGAAAATCGTTTCAGTAAATGAGTATTAAGAATGGGGAATCTCTTAATGTCTCGGTTACTTAATGTTTGTTTTTGAAAATCGTTTCAGTAAATGAGTATTAAGAATGGGGAATCTCTTAATGTCTCGGTTACTTAATGTTTGTTTTTGAAAATCGTTTCAGTAAATGAGTATTAAGAATGGGGAATCTCTTAATGTCTCATTTACTTATGTGTGTTTTGGTAAATCGTGCAGACCCGTGATAGGTGGCACCTTGGTAAACGGTACGGGCCCGTGATAGGCAGTACGTTTACGATTTACGTTTGGTAAGTTGTGCAGACCCGGGATAGGTGGCACCTCGGTAAACAGTACGGACCCGTGATAGGTAGTACATTTACGACTTACGTTCCTTAGGGAATTGTGTTTGTCCGTGAGAGACTGCACAGGTGTTTGTCCGTGAGAGACTACACCCTGTTAAATTGTGAATTGTTGGTTCATTTGGTATGTGTAGTAATTGTGTTATAAGTGTTATGTTTTGGAATTTGGTGATAACATGTTTGCTTGCAATACTATTTCAAAACTAATGATGTTGTAGCGATTGCATTATCAGTGCTAAGTGTTAGGATTTGAGATTATCTATGAATGTGATTGAGTTAGTTATGAATTTTTGGAAAAACGATGAGGGAAATCGATTTCCCAATCGATTGGATGAGTTGCAGGAAGTTCACCATTTTGACCTAATCGATTTGCCAATCGATTGTATAAATATGTCTTTCAAAATCTTTTAAGAAATCGATTTGGAAATCGATTGGCAGAGAGGCAGGAACTCAGCAAAACTGCCAAAATCGATTTGGAAATCGATTTGGCAACACAGGGACTCATCAGAACTGACAAAATCGACTTAGAAATCGATTTGGTCATGCAGAAACTCAGCAGAACTGACCAAATCGATTTGGCAATCGATTGGCTCAGCAAAAGTCCTTATTTTGAGTTAGATAATCGATTGCTCAATTGATTTATCAATGCTTTGGTCAGTTATGTATTACTTGATGGATTGAGAACTTTATTTTGAGTTCATTGTTAATTGGCAAGCATTGTATGAACTTTTAGCATATGGAAAATCCTTTTAAGGTGCATGCTTAGTTGAAAGGTTATTTTGTGCATTTAAAACTTAAATGTTATGTGTTATCTGTTAATTTCGGTTGGTGACCCTTTACAATTATTGTGGAAATCTGGGCTTTGCCCTCAGATGAGAGTCAGGACGATCCTACCGGTTCGTACCCTACGGACGGGAATGGAGATGGGAACGCTTGACTGCAGCTACGTTAGGAGGATCTCACGGGGCGCGTGGAGATCACTCAGGGTGTATAGTTTTTTGGTAGGATGATCAGATTAGGTTGATGTATAGGGACTAGACGTCCTACTTTTTGGGTTGGAGTATTTTGATTTGGGAAAACTGTACTTACTGTTATTATCTGTTTGACATTTTGTTATGATGGGGTCTACGTACCACCTTTTGAAATGTAAATACTTTGGATTCTTATTTCAAAAACGATTCCGCTGCTTGTAAATTCTGTTGACTTATTTGTCGTTGTGTTACGACTTAAATATTTATCCAAAACTATTTTACCTTATTTAAGTCTCTGTTTTAGTTTAATCTCTTTTGGAAAAAAAAAATATACCCTCGCTTTGAAAAACGGCGTGTTACAACCTAAATGTTAATTCAATGACACAAATACACCTATTGGATGCACAAGATTGGTTACAAACCCTAATTGGACTACCATAAGCCTGGGGACCACAAATATGACCTAAAAGCTAATCCATTGAAATAAATGAACTTATTGGATGCAACAGAATGGCTAAAAACCCTAAATCGACTAGAATAAGGCGAGGGATGACGTAACTCGCCTAAATGTTAATCCATTGACACTCTCAAACGTATTGGATGCACAAGATATGTTAAAAACCCTAATTGGACTAGAATAAACTTAGGGAGGACGAAAATGACCTAAATGTTAATCCAATGATACAAACACGCCTATTGGATGCACAAGATTGGTTAAAAATCCTAATTGGACTAGAATAAGTCTAGGGAGGACGAATATGACCTAAAAGATAACCCAATCACACAAATGAACTTATTGGATGCACAAGATTGGTTAAAAACGCTAAATGGTCTATAATAAGCTTAGAGAGTACGAAAATGACCTAAATATTAATCCAATGACACAAACACAACTATTGGATGCACATTATTGGATAAAACCCATAATCCAATGACACAAATGAACATATTTGATGCAAAAGATGGGCTACAAACTCTAAATGGACTAGAATAAGCCTAGGGATGAAGAAAATGACCTAAATGTTAATCCAACGACACAAATGAACTTATAGGATGTTTAAGATTGGTTTAAACCCCTAATTGGACTAGAATAAGCCTACGGAGGACAAAAATAATCTAAATATTAATCCAATGACACAAATGAACTTATTGGATGCACAAAATATGTTAAAAACGCTAAATGGACTAGAATAAGCTTAGGGTGGATGAAAATATCCTAAATGTTAATCCAATGACACAAATGAACTTATTGTATGCACAAGATTGAACAAAAAGCCTAAATGGACTAGAATAAACCTAAGGAGGACGAAAATGACCTAAATATTAATCCAATGACACAAATACAACAATTGGATGCACAAGATTGGTTAAAAACCCTAATTGGACTAGAATAAGTCTAGGGAGGATGAAAACGACCTAAATGTTAATCCAATGACACAAATAGACTTTTTGTATGCACAAGATTGGACAAAAACCCTAAATGAAAAAGAATCAGCCTAGGGAGAACGAAAGTGAACAAAATGTTAATCCAATGACACAAATGAACTTATAGGATGCACAAAATTGTTTAAAACCCCTAATTGGACTAGAATAAGCGTACGGAGGAAGAAAATGACCCAAATATTAATCCAGTGGCACAAACACGCCTATTGGATCACAAGATTGTTTAAAAATCCTATTTGGACTAGAATAAGCCTAGGGAGGAAGAAAATGACCTACATATTAATCCAATGCCACAAATGCACCTACTGGATGCACAAGATTGGTTTAACACCCTAATTGGACTAGAATAAGCATAGGAAGGACGAAAATGACCTAAATCTTAATCCAATGAACCAAATGAACTTATAGGATGCACAAGATTGGTTAAAAATCCTTATTGGACTACAATAAGCCTAAGGAGGACGGACATGACCTAAATGTTAATCCAATGACACAAATGATCTTTTTGGATGCACAAGATTGGATAAAAACCCTAAATGGACAAGAATAAGCCTAAGGAGGTCGAAAATAACCTAAACGTCAATCCAATGAAACAAACACACCTATGGGATGCACAAGATTAGTTATAAACCCTAATTGGACTAGAATAAACCTAGGGAGGAAAAAAATGACCTAAATGTTAATCCAATGACACCAATGAACTTATTGGATGCACATAATTGGACAAAAACCCTAAATGGACTAGAATAAGCTTAGGGAGGAAGAAAATGACCTAAATATTAATCCAATCACACAAATACAATAATTGGATGCACAAGATTGGTTAAAAATGCTAAATGGACACAAATGAACTTATTGGATGCACAAGATTGGTTGAAAACCCTAATTCGACAAGAATAAGCCTAGGAAGAACGAAAATGACATAAATATTAATCCAATGAAACAAGTACACTTATTGGATGGACAAGATTGGTTAAAAACCCTAATTGGACTAGAAAAGCAAAGGGAGGATGCAAATGACATAAATGTTAATCCAATGACACATGTCCTAAATTCTATTCCAATTACACAAATAAACTTTTTGGATTCACAAGATTGGCTAAAAACCCTAAATGGACTACAATAAGGTTAGGGAGGAGGAAAATGGCCTAAATGTTAATCCAATGACTAACAAACGTATTGGATGCACAAGATTTGTTAAAAACCCTAATTGGACTAAAATAAGCCAACAGACGACGAAAATGACCTAAATATTAATCCAATGACACAAACACGCCTATTGGATGCACAAGATTGGTTAAAAATTCTAATTGGACTAGAATAAGTCTAGGGAGTACGAATATGACCTAAATGTTAATCCAATAAGACAAATGAACTTATTGGATGCACAAGATTGATTAAAAACGGTAAATGGACTACAATAAGCTGTAGGAGGATGAAAATGACCTAAATATTATCCCAATGACACAAATACACCTATTGGATGCACAAGATTGGTTAAAAACCCTAATTTGACTAGAATAAGCATAAAAAGGATGAAAATACCTAAATGTTAATCCATCGACTCAAACACGCCTATTGGATGCACATGATTGGTTAAAACCCCATATTGGACTAGAATAAGCCTAGGGACCACGAATATGTCCTAAAAGCTAATCCAATGACACAAATGAACTTATTGGATTCAAAAGATTGGTTCAAAATGCTAAATGGACTAGAATAAGCTTAGGGAGGATGAAAATGACCTAAATATTAATCTAATGACACAAATACACCTATTGGGTGCACAAGATTAGTTAAAAACCCTACTTGGACAAGAATAAGCATAGTGAGGTTGAAAAGGACCTAAACGTTAATCCAATGACACAAACACATAATTGGATGCACATTATTGGTTAAAAACCCTAATTGGACTAGGAGAAGTCTAGGGAGGACAAATATAACCTTAAAGCTAATGAACATATTCGATGCAAAAGATTGGCTAAAAACCCTAAATGAACTAGAAGAAGGCTAGGGAGGACGTAAAGGACCTAAATATTAATCCAATGACACAAACACACCTATTGGATGCACAAGATTGGTTAATAACCTTAATTGTTCTAGAATTAGCCTAGGGAGGACGAACATGACCTAAATATTAATCCAATGATACATATGAACTTATTGGATGCACAAGATTGGTTAAACACCATTATTGGACTAGAATAAGCCAACGGAGGGTAAAAATGACCTAAAAGTTAATCAAATGACACAAATGAACTTATTGGATGCACAAGATTGGAAAAAAAAAACCCTAAATGGACTAGAATAAGCTTAGGGAGGAAGAAAAAGACCTAAATGCTAATCCAACAAGACAAACAAACCTAATGGATGCACTAGATTGGTTAAACACCTAATTGGACTAAAATAAGCCTAGGGAGGATGAAAATGACCTAAATGTTAATCCAATGACACAAATGAACTTATTGGATGCACAAGATTGGTTAAAACCCATAATGGACTAGAATAAACCAAGGGAGGCCAAAAATGAACCTATTCGATGCAAAAGATTGGACAACAACCCTAAATGGACTAGAATAAGCCTAGGGATGAAGAAAATGACCTAAATATTAATCCAATGACACAAATACACGTATTGGTTGCACAAGAATCGTTAAAAACCGAAATTGGACTAGAATAAACATAGGGAGGATGAAAATGAGCTAAATGTTAATCCAATGATTGGTTAAGAACCATTATTGGACTAGAATAAGGGTAAGGAGGACGTAAATGACCTAAATGTTAATCCAATGACACAAATGAACTTATTGGATACACTAGATTGGACAAAAACCATAAATCGACTAGAATAATCTTAGGGAAGAAGAAAACAACCTAAAAGTTAATACAACAACACAAACCCTATTGGATGCACAAGATTCGTTAAAAACCCTAGTCGGACTAGAATAAGCCCAGGAGGAACAAAGTAACCTAAATGTTAATCCAATGACACAAATGAACTTATTGGATGCACATGATTGGTTAAAAACGCTAAATGGAATACGAAAAGCTTAGGGAGGACGAAAATTGTAAGACCCATAATTTTAAAGTACCCTTTTATGTATTTTTGGTATATTTTGGATTTTGGCTCGGAGGCTTTTAAGCCAAAGTTAATAATATTTTGGAGTTTTATAATCAAATAGATATTTCGATGCCAATTAAAATTTCTCGTCGATAAATAAATTGAATTTAACTGCGGAAAATCCTTTACGGAGAATTTAAGGCGTTTCGGGTGAAACGGTAATTTAATAAATATCTAGATTTTGAGATATTTGTTAAGTTATATTAATTATATATATATATATATATTTGTATATATGTTTGATTGAGGGGAAAGGAAAAGGAAATAGAAAAGAAAGGAAAGGAAATAGAAAAGAAAGGAAAGGAAATAGAAAGGAAAGAGAATAGAAGAAAGGAAAAAGGAAGGAAAACAAAATCCCTCGTCTTCTTCCTCTGTTAACCGTGAGACCAATTTTCCTCCTCCTCCCATTTTTCTATATTTTGGATTTTGGCTCGGAGGCTTTTAAGCCAAAGTTAATAATATTTTGGAGTTTTATAATCAAAAAGATATTTCGATGCCAATTAGAATTTCTCGTCGATAAATAAATTGAATTTAACTGCGGAAAATCCTTTACGGAGAATTTAAGGCGTTTCGGGTGAAACGGTAATTTAATAAATATCTAGATTTTGAGATATTTGTTAAGTTATATTTATTATATTTATATATGTTTGTTTGGAGGGAAAAAGAAAGGAAAACTAGAAGGAAGGAAAAGGAAAAGAAAATAGTATATAAAGGAAGGAAGGAAAAAGGAAGAAAGGAAAAACAAAGGAAAGAAATTGAAAGGAGAGAAAATAGAATTTTCCATCTCCTTCCTCAGTCACGCAAGAAAAAACCAAATTTCCATCCTCCTCCATTTTTCGTTTTCGTTGCTTCCTTTCCTTCAAAACTAGTGACCCAAGGTTGGGTGAGGGTTAGATCAAGGTTTTCGTAACTCCACTCTTCCTCTTTGATTCGAAAACGAAGAAATACGGTTTTTGAGATCCAAACACAAACCCCTCCGTTTCTCCTAGATCCAAACCTCTTTTCTCGAAGAGATAGAAGGGAAAGTTGCTCACCACCACGCTACGGTGCTAGTGAACTAATTTGGAAGCGGCGTTGCGAGCGGAGATTTTACCGGAATTTCTCGCGGTACCGGAAACGCACGTTAAAGCTAACGTTGAGGTAAGGGCTCCTTCCAAACTTCTAGCTTGCATTAGGGACTTATCTGTAGTTGTGTGGGAAGGAATTTGTTAGGGTTAAATGTATCGATTTGGGGAAAAACGAAACTAGTGCGTTATGGGTAAAAACCTTAGAGTTAGGTTTTGTTTATAGTGATGAATGTTTCGTGGTAAATGAATTTGAATGTCATTGTGTATGATTATGGGTAAATGAAACTTGATGTTTGTTAATTGGTGTGGTTGTTGTGAATTATGGTTTGAATGTGAAAGTATGTTTGAATTTGTTTCTGTGGAATTTGAAAACCATTAGAGTTAAACGAGTATTAAAAATGGGGAATCTTTTAATACCTCGGTTTACTTAATGTGTATTTGAGGAAAATGTTTAAGTTAACTGGGCGTTGAGAATGGGGAATCTCTTAATGTCTCGGTTACTTAACTATCGTTTTTGAAAATCGTTTCGGTAAATGAGTATTAAGAATGGGGAATCTCTTAATATGACTGTTTGCTTAACGTTTTGTTTTGAAAATCATTAAGTTAAATCGGTATTAAGAACGGGGAATCTCTTAATGACTTATTTAATTAATGTTGTTTGAAAGTCGTTTAAGTTAAATGGGTATTAAAAATGGGGAATCTTTTAATATCTGCATTTGCTTAACGATTGTTGTGAATGGAGTCTGTGTATGCTCATGCATTTCATTTGGTAAATTGTGTCGACCCGTGATAGGTGACACCTTGGTAAACTGTACTGACCCGTGATAGGTTGTACGTTTACGATTTACTATTTAGTAATTCGTGTTGACCCGTGATAGGTGACACCTTGGTAAACTGTACTGACCCGTGATAGGTGGTACGTTTACGAGTTACTATTTAGTAAATCGTGTTGACCCGTGATAGGTGACACCTTGGTAAACTGTACTGACCCGTGATAGGTGGTACATTTACGATTTACATTTTTGGTGAATTGTGCTGACCCGTGATAGGTGGCACCTAGGTAAACAGTACTGGTCTGTGATAGGCGGTACGTTTACGATTCCCGCTTTTTCTTTTAGTAAATCGTGTTGACCCGTGATAGGTGACACCTCGGTAAACTGTACTGACCCGTGATAGGTGGTACGTTTATGATTTACGCATTTTAGTAAATCGTGCTGACCCGTGATAGGTGGCACCTCGGTAATTGGTACTTTGGCCTGCGATAGGCGGTACAATTATGATTTACGGCCCTTCGAGGAGGGTTTTGGTTTGGAATTCCGAGTCCATGCATTTTGGCATATACGCATTGCATTAGGGTGCTTGGCACACGAGTCGTGTTTGATTGAGTTTTATGATTGAGTGATTTGAATTTGATTTATCGTGTTAATTGCGTTGAAAATGCTAAGTGTTATGTGTTGATTATTGTGTGTAAGTAAGATGGTTATCGAGATCCCAATTGCCGTGGTAATCGCGTAGAAATTGCTAAGTGTTAAGTTGTGAACTTGATTAGGAATGACTTAGGTTAATTCATGAATTTTTGGAAAAATGATCAGGGAAATCGATTTCCCAATCGATTGGATGGAAGTTCGGGGCTTGGCCAAATGAACAAAATCGATTAGCCAATCGATTTTGTAATCAGTTTTTTTAAAATCCCTTTCGAAATCGATTGCCCAATCGATTGGCCATTAAGTCAGGGGCTCAGCTATCCTGTCAATCGATTGCCCAATCGATTGAATCAAGCCAGAGTTCAAAATTTCACTAAAAACCTTCAGGAAATCGATTTGGAAATCGATTGGTATTAAGTCAGGGGCTCCGTTATCCTGTCAATCGATTGCCAAATCGATTGATTCAGCCCAGGATTCTATTTTCATTAAAAATCTTCACCCCAATCGATTGCCCAATCGATTGGCTCAGTGAAAATCCTCAGTTTTAGTTGTATGATTAATTGCTCATGAATCTATCCATGTCTTGTTTTATTATGTGTTAATTAGGAGATCGAGAACTGCATTTTACCTTCATTTTCATTGGCAATGTACTGTATGAACTTTTCGCATATTGAAAATCCTGTTAAGGTGCATGCTTAGTTGAAAAGTTGTTTTGAGCATTCAAAAACCTAATTGCTATGTGTTAACTGTTATTTTCTGGTTGGTGACCCTTTACAACTATTGTGGAAATCTGGGCTTTGCCCTCAGATGAGAGTCAGGACGGCCCTACCGGTTCGTACCCTACGGACAGGAATGGAGATGGGAACGCTTGACTACAGTTACGTTAGGAGGATCTCACGGGGCGCGTGGAGATTACTCAGGGTGTATAGCTTTTTGGTAGGATGATCAGATTAGGATGATGTATAGGGACTAGGGGTCCTTCTTTTTGGTTTGGAGTATTTTTAGTTTGGAAAACTGTACTTATACAAATATTATTAGTTTGATATCATCTTTGGATGGGATCCATGTACCATTTGATGTTATGTAAATGTTTTGGATTTATAATTGGAGAAACTTTTCCGCTGCGTAAATTATAATGACTCAATTATTTATCCAAAGACATTTCTTTATTTATTCCTCTGTTTTAGTTTAATTACTTTTGAAAAAAAATATACCCTCGCTTTGAAAAACGGGGTGTTACAAAAATGAACTAAATATTAATCGAATGACCCAAATACACCTATTGGATGCACAAGATTGGTAAAAAACCCTAATTATACTACATTAAGCATACGAAGGATGAAAATGACCTGAATGTTAATGCAATGACACAAACACGCCTATTGGATGCACATGATTGGTTAAAAACCCTAATTGGACTAGACTAAGCCTAGGGAGGACGAAAATGACGTAAATGTTAATCCAATGACACAAATGATCTTTTTGGATGCACAAGATTGGACAAAAACCCTAAATGGACAAGAATAAGCCTAGGGAGGACGAAAATAACCTAAATGTTAATCCAATAAAAAGAACACACCTATGGGATGCACAAGATATGTTATAAACCCTAATTGGACAAGAATAAGCCTAGGGAGGACAAAAATGACCTAAATGTTAATCCAATGACACAAATGAATTTATTGGATGACAAGATTGGCTAAAAACCGTAAATAGACAAGAATAAGCACAGGGAGGACATTAATGACCTAAATGTTAACCCAATGACACAAATGAAGTTATTGGATGCACAAGATTAGACAAAAACCCTAAATGAACTAGAATAAGCGTAGGGAGGACGTAAATGACTTTAATATTCATCCAGTGCGACAAATACACTGATAGGATGCACCAGTGCGACAAATGAACTTATTGGATGCACATAATTGGTTAAAAACAATAAATGAACTGGAAAAAGCTTAGGTCGGACAAAAATGACCTAAATATTAAGTAAATGACACAAATACACCTACTAGATGCACAATATTGGTTAAAAACCCAAATTGGACTAGAATAAGCATATGAAGGATGAAAATGACCAAAATGTTAATCCAATGACACAACCACGCCTATTCGATGCACATGATTTGTTAAAAACCCTAATTGGACTAGAATAATCCTTGGGACCACGAATATGACCTAAAAGCTAATCCAATGACACAAATGAACTTATTGGATGCAAAAGATTGGATAAAAACCCTAAATCGCAGGTCAAACGTACTCTTAAATGTTAATACAATGACACAAATGAAGTTATTAGATGCACAAGATTGGATAAAAACCCTAAATGGACTAGAATAAAGCCAGGGGGGACGAAAATGACCTAAATGTTAACCGAATGACACTAACACACTTATTGGATGCACATGATTTGTTAAAAACCCTATTTGGACTAGAATAAGCCTAGGGATGACGAAAATGACCTAAATGATAATCCAATGACACAAATGAATATATTGGATGCACAAGATTGATTAAAAACCCTAAACGGACAAGAATAAGCCTAGGGAGGACGAAAATGACCTAAATGTTAATCCAATGACACAAACACACGTATTGGATGCACAAGATTGGTGAAAACCCTAATTGGACTAGAATAAGCCTAAGGAGGATGAAAATAACCTAAATGTTAATCCAATGAAACAAATGAAATTTTTCGATGCACAAGATTTGACAAAATCCGTAAATGAACAAGAATAATCCTAGGGAAGACGAAAATGATATAAATGTTAATCCAATGGCACAGACGAACTTATTGGATGCATAAGAGTTGACAAAAACTCGCAATGGACTTGAATAAGCTTGGGGAGGACGAAAATGAACTAATTGTTAATCCTATGACACCAACACACCTATTGGATGCACAAGATTGGTTGAAAACCCTAATTAGACTATAATAAGCTTAGGGAGGACGAAAATGACCTAAATGTTAATCGAATAACACCACTAAACATATTGGATACACAAGAATTGTAAAACACAGTAAATGGACTAGAATTAGCCTAGGGAGGACGAAAATAACCTAAATGTTAATCTAATGCACAAACACATGTATTGGATGCACAAGATTGGGTAAAAACCCCAATTGAAATAGAATAATCCTAGGGAGGACGAAAATGACCGAAATGTTAATCGAATGACACAAATGAACTTATTGGATGCACAAGATTTGACAAAAACCCTAAATGGACTAGAATATGCTTATGGAGGAAGAAACTGACCTAAATGTTAATGCAACAAGACAAACAAACCTATTTGATGCACAAGATTGGTTAAAAACCTAAACTAGACTAGAATAAGCCTAGGAAGAACGAAAATGACCTAAATGTTAATCCAATGACACAAATGAACTTATTGGATGCAAAAGATTGGATAAAAACCCTAAATCGCAGGTCAAACGTACTCTTAAATGTTAATACAATGACACAAATGAAGTTATTAGATGCACAAGATTGGATAAAAAGTCTAAATGGACTAGAATAAGCGTAGGGAGCACGAAAATAACCTAAATGTTAATCCATTGACTTAAACAAAAGTATTGGTTGCACATGGTTGGTTAAAAACGTTGATTAGACTAGAAAAAGGCAAGGGAGGATGGAAATGACCTAAATATTTATCCAATCACACAAATACACCGATTGGATGCACATGATTGGTTAAAAACACTAATTGGACTAGAATAAGGCCAGGGAGGATGAATATGACCTAAATGTTAATCCAATGATGCAAATGAACTTAATGGATGCAAAAGATTGGTTAAAAACTCTAAGTGCACTAAAATAAGCCTAGGGAGGACGAAAATGACCTAAATGTTAATCCAAGGACACAAACACACGTATTGGATGCACAAGATTGGTTAAAACCTCTAATTGGACTAGAATAACCCTACGGATGACGAAAAATGACCTAAATTTTAATCCAATGACACAGATAAACTTATTGGATGCACAAGATTGGACAAAAACCCTAAATGGACTAGAATAAGCCTAGGGAGAATGAAACTGACTTAACTGTTAATCCAATGACACAAACACACCTATTGGATGCACAAGATTGGTTAAATTCCCTAAATGGACTAGACTACGCCTAGGGAGAATGAAAATGACCTAAATGTTAATCCAATGACATAAACACACTTATTGGATGCATAACATTGGTTAAAAACCCTAATTGACTAGATTAAGCCTAAGGAGGACAGAAATCACCTAAATGTTAATCTAATGACACAAATGAACTTTTTGGATGCACAAGATTTGACAAAATCCCTAAATGAACAAGAATAAGCCTAGGGAGGACGAAAATGATCTAAATGTTAATCCCATGACTAAAACACGCCTATTGGATGCACATGATTGGTTAAAAACGCTAGGGACCAGGAATATGACCTAAAAGCTAATCCAATGACACAAATGAACTTATTGGATGCACAATATTGGTGAAAAACGCTATATGGACTAGAATAAGCTTAGGAAGGAGGAAATGACCTAAATATTAATCCAATGAGACAAATACACCTATTGGATGGAGGAGATTAGTTAAAAACCCTACTTGGACTAGAATAAGCATAGTGAGGTTTAAAATGACCTAAATGTTAACCCAATGACACAAATGAACATATTCGATACAAAAGATTGGCTAAAAACCCTAAATGGACTAGAATAAGGCTAGGGAGGACGAAAATGACCTATATGTTAATCCAATGACACAAATGAACTTATTGGATGCACATAATTGGTTAAAAACAATAAATGAACTAGAAAAAGCGTAGGGAGGACGAAAATGACCTAAATATTGATCAAAAGATACAAATACACCTATTAGATGCACAAGATTGGTTTAAAACCCAAATTGGACTAGAATAAGCATATGAAGGATGAAAATGACCAAAATGTTAATCCAATGACACAAACACGCATGTTCGATGCACATAATTTGTTAAAAACCCTAATTGGACAAGAACAATCCTAGGGACCACGAATATGACCTAAAAGCTAATCCAATGCCACAAACACACGTATTGGATGCACAGGGTTTGTTAAAATCCCTAGTTGGACTAGAATAGGCCTAGGGATGACGAAAAAGACCTAAATGATAATCCAATGACACAAATGAACTTATTGGATGCACATAATTGATTAAAAACAATAAATGAACTAGAAAAAGCTTAGGGAGGACAAAAATGACCTAAATATTAATCAAATGACACGAATACACCTATTAGATGGACAAGATTGGTTAAAAACCCAAATTGGACTAGAATAAACATATGAAGGATGAAAATGACCAAAATCTTAATCCAATGACACAAACACGCCTATTCGATGCACATGATTTGTTAAAAACCCTAATTGGACTAGAATAATCCTAGGGACCACGAATATGACCTAAAAGCTAATCCAATGACACAAATGAACTTATTGGAAGCAAAAGATTGGCTAGAAACCCTAAATGGACTAGAATAAAGCCAGGGGGGACGAAAATGACCTAAATGTTTATCCAATGACACTAACACACGTATTGGATGCACATGATTTGTTGAAAACCCTAATTGGACTAGAATAAGCCTAGGGATGATGAAAACGACTTTAATGATAATCCAATGACACAGATGAATATATTGGATGCCCAAGATTGATTAAAAACCCTAAATGGACAAGAATAAGCCTAAGAAGGACGAAAATGACCTAAATGTTAATCCAATGACACATATGAACTTATTGGATGCACAAGATTGGTTAAAAACCCTAATTGGACAAGAATAAGCCTAAGAAGGACGAAAATGACCTAAATGTTAATACAATGACACAAATGAAGTTATTGGATGCACAAGATTGGACAAAAACCCTAAATGGACTAGAATAAGGCTAGGAGGGATGGAAATGACCTAAATGGTAATCCAATGACACTAACACACGTATTGGATGCACAAGGTTTGTTAAAAACCCTAATTGGACTAGAGTAAGCCTAGGGACGACGAAAATGACCTAAAGATTTATCCAATGACACAAACACACGTATTGGATGCACAAGATTGGTGAAAACCCTAATTGGACTAGAATAAGCCTAAGGAGGACGAAAATCAGCTAAATGTTAATCCAATGACAGAAATGAACTTTTTCATTGCACAAGATTTGACAAAATCCCTAAATGAACAAGAATAAGCCTAGGGAGGTTGCAAATGATATAAATGTTAATCAGATGGCACAAACGAACTTATTGGATGCACAAGAGTTGACAAAAACTCTCAATGGACTTGAATAAGTTTGGGGAGGACGAAAATGACCTAATTGTTAATCCTATGACACAAACACACCTATTGGATGCACAAGATTGGTTGAAAATCCTAATTAGACTATAATAAGCTTAGGGAGGACGAAAATGACCTAAATGTTAATCGAATAACACCACTAAACTTATTGGATGCACAAGAATGGTAAAACACACTAAATGGACTAGAATTAGCCTAGGGAAGACGAAAATAACCTAAATGTTAATCCAATGAAACAAACACGCGTATTGGATGCACAAGATTGGGTAAAAACCCTAATTGAAATAGAATAATCCGAGGGAGGACAAAAATGACGGAAATGTTAATCGAATGACACAAATGAACTTATTGGATGCACAAGATTTGACAAAAACCCTAAATGGACTAGAATATGCTTAGGGAGGAAGAAACTGACCTAAATGTTAATCCAACAAGACAAACAAACCTATTGGATGCACAAGATTTGACAAAAACCCTAAATGGACTAGAATAAGCCTAGGGAGGACGAAAATGACCTAAATGTTAATCCAATGACACAAATGAACTTATTGGATGCAAAAGATTGGATAAAAATCCTAAATCGCAGGTCAAACGTACTCTTAAATGTTAATACAATGACACAAATGAAGTTATTAGATGCACAAGATTGGATAAAAAGTCTAAATGGACTAGAATAAGCGTAGGGAGCACGAAAATAACCTAAATGTTAATCCATTGACTTAAACAAAAGTATTGGTTGCACATGGTTGGTTAAAAACGTTGATTAGACTAGAAAAAGGCAAGGGAGGATGGAAATGACCTAAATATATATCCAATCACACAAATACACCGATTGGATGCACATGATTGGTTAAAAACACTAATTGGACTAGAATAAGGCCAGGGACGATGAATATGACCTAAATGTTAATCCAATGATGCAAATGAACTTAATGGATGCAAAAGATTGGTTAAAAACTCTAAATGCACTAGAATAAGCCTAAGGAGGACGAAAATGACCTAAATGTTAATCCAAGGACACAAACACACGTATTGGATGCACAACATTGGTTAAAACCTCTAATTGGACTAGAATAACCCTACGGATGACGAAAAATGACCTAAATTTTAATCCAATGACACAGATAAACTTATTGGATGCACAAGATTGGACAAAAACCCTAAATGGACTAGAATAAGCCTAGGGAGAACGAAACTGACTTAACTGTTAATCCAATGACACAAACACACCTATTGGATGCACAAGATTGGTTAAATTCCCTAAATGGACTAGACTATGCCTAGGGAGAATGAAAATGACCTAAATGTTAATCCAATGACATAAACACACTTATTGGATGCATAACATTGGTTAAAAACCCTAATTGACTAGAATAAGCCTAAAGAGGACGGAAATCGCCTAAATGTTAATCTAATGACACAAATGAACTTTTTGGATGGACAAGATTTGACAAAATCCCTAAATGAACAAGAATAAGCCTAGGGAGGACGAAAATGATCTAAATGTTAATCCCATGACTAAAACACGCCTATTGGATGCACATGATTGGTTAAAAACGCTAGGGACCAGGAATATGACCTAAAAGCTAATCCAATGACACAAATGAACTTATTGGATGCACAAGATTGGTTAAAAACGCTATATGGACTAGAATAAGCTTAGGAAGGACGAAATGACCTAAATATTAATCCAATGAGACAAATACACCTGTTGGATGGAGAAGATTAGTTAAAAACCCTACTTGGACTAGAATAAGCATAGTGAGGTTTAAAATGACCTAAATGTTAACCCAATGACACATAATTGGATGCACATAATCGGTTAAAAATGACCTATATGTTAATCGAATGACACAAATGAACTTATTGGATGCACATAATTGGTTAAAAACAATAAATGAACTAGAAAAAGCGTAGGGAGGACGAAAATGACCTAAATATTGATCAAAAGATTCAAATACACCTATTAGATGCACAAGATTGGTTAAAAACCCAAATTGGACTAGAATAAGCATATGAAGGATGAAAATGACCAAAATGTTAATCCAATGACACAAACACGCATGTTCGATGCAGATGATTTGTTAAAAACCCTAATTGGACAAGAACAATCCTAGGGACCACGAATATGACCTAAAAGCTAATCCAATGCCACAAACACACGTATTGGATGCACAGGGTTTGTTAAAATCCCTACTTGGACTAGAATAGGCCTAGGGATGACGAAAAAGACCTAAATGATAATCCAATGACACAAATGAACTTATTGGATGCACAAGATTGATTAAAAACCCTAAATGGACAAGAATAAGCCTAGGGAAGATGAAAATGACTAAATATTAATCCAAGGACACAAACACACATATTGGATGCACAAGATTGGTTAAAACCCTTAATTGGACAAGAATAAGCCTAGGGAAGAAGAAAATGACCTAAATATTAATCCAATGACACAAATCCACCTGTTGGATGCACAAGATTGGTTAAAAATCCAAATTGGAATAGAATAAGCATAGGGAGGACGAAAATGACCTAAATGTTAATCCAATGAACCAAATGAACTTATTGGATGTAGAAGATTGGTTAAAAACCATTATAGGACTAGAGTAGCCTAGGGTGGACGAAAATGACCTAAATGTTACTACAATGACACAAATGAAATTATTGGATGCACATGATTGGTTAAAAATGCTAAATGGACTAGAAAAAGCTTAGGGAGGACGCAAATGACCTAAATATTAATCCAATGACACAAATACAGCTATTGGATGCACAAAATTGGTTAAAAAATCTAATCGGACTAGGATAAACATAGGAATGATGAAAATGACCTAAATGTTAATCCAATGACACAAACACGCCTATTTGATGGACATGATTGGTTAAAAACCCTAATTGGACTAGAATAAGCCTAGGGACCAGGAATATGACCTAAAAGCTAATCCAATGACACAAATGAACATATTCGATACAAAAGATTGGCTAAAAACCCTAAATGGACTAGAATAAGGCTAGGGAGGACGAAAATGACCTAAATGTTCATCCAATGACACAAATGAACATATTCGATACAAAAGATTGGCTAAAAACCCTAAATGGACTAGAATAAGGCTAGGGAGGACGAAAATGACCTAAATGTTCATCCAATGACACAAATGAACATATTCGATACAAAAGATTGGCTAAAAACCCTAAATGGACTAGAATAAGGCTAGGGAGGACGAAAATGACCTAAATGTTCATCCAATGACACAAATGAACATATTCGATACAAAAGATTGGCTAAAAACCCTAAATGGACTAGAATAAGGCTAGGGAGGACGAAAATGACCTAAATGTTAATCCAATGACACTAACACACGTATTGGATGCACAAGATTTGTTAAAAACCCTAACTGGACTAGAATATGCGTAGGTAGGACTAAAATGACCTAAATGTTAATCCAATAACACAAATGATCTTTTGGGATGCAAAAGATTGGTTAACAACCCTAATTGTTCTAGAATAAGCCTACGAAGGACGAAAATGACCTAAATGTTAATCCAATGATACAAATGAACTTATTGTATACACAAGATTGGTTAAAAACCCAAAATGGACTAGAATAAGGCTAGGGAGGACGAAAATGACCTAAATGTTAATCCAATGATACAAATGAACTTATTGTATACACAAGATTGGTTAAAAACCCAAAATGGACTAGAATAAGCCAAGGGAAGATAATAAGGACCGAAATGTTAGTCAAATGACACAAATGAACTTATTGGATGCACAAGATTGGAAAAAAAACACTAAATAGACCAGAATAATCTTGGAGAGGAATAAAAAGACCTAAATGTTAATTGAACAAGAAAACAAACCTAATTGATAAACAAGATTGGTTAAAAACCCTAGTTGGACTAAAATAAGCCTATGGAGGACGAAAATGACCTAAAAGTTAATCCAATGACACAAATGAACTTATTGGATGCACAAGATTAGTTAAAAACCCTAAATGGACTAGAATAAGCCAAGGGAGGACAAAAATGACCTAAATGTAAATCCAATGACACAAATGAACTTATTGGATGCAAAATATTGCACAACAACACTAAAAGGGATAGAATAAACATAGGAAAGAAGAAAATGACCTAACTATTAATCCAATGAAACAAATACACCTATTGGATGCACAAGATTTGTTAAAAACCCAAATTGGACTAGAATAAGCATAGGGAGGACGAAAATGACCTAAATGTTAATCCAATGAACCAAATGAACTTATTGGATGCACAAGATTGGTTAAAAACTATTATTGGACTAGCATAAGCCTAAGGAGGACGAAAATGACCTAAATGTTAGTCCAACGACACAAATGAACTTATTGGATGCACAAGATTGGACAAAAACCATAAATGGACTATAATATGCTTAGGGAGGAAGAAAATGACCTAAATGTTAATCCAACAACACAAATATTATTGGATGCATAAGATTGGCTAAAAACCCTAATCCGACTAGAATAAGCCTAGGAAGAACGAAAATAACCTAAATATTAAGCCAATGACACAAATGAACTTATTGGATGCACATAATTGGTTAAAAACAATTAATGAATTGGAAAAGGGAAAAAGCGTAGGGAGGACGAAAATGACCTAAATATTAATCAAATGACACAAATACACCTATTAGATGCACAAGATTGGTTAAAAACCCAAATTGGACTAGAATAAGCATATGAAGGATGAAAATGACCAAAATGTTAATCCAATGACACAAACACGCCTATTCGATGCACATGATTTGTTAAAAACCCTAATTGGACTAGAATAATCCAAGGGACCATGAGTATGACCTAAAAGCTAATCCAACGACACAAACACATGTATTAGATGCATAGGATTTGTTAAAAACCCTAGTTGGACTAGAATAAGCCTAGGGATGACGAAAATGACCTAAATGATAATCCAATGACATGAATGAACTTATTGGATGCACAAGATTGATTAAAAACCCTAAATAGACAAGAATAAGCCTAGGGAGGACGAAAATGATATAAATGTTAATCCAATGGCACAAACACACCTATTGGATGCACAAGATTGATTAAAAACCCTAAATAGACAAGAATAAGCCTAGGGAGGACGAAAATGACCTAAATGATAATCCAATGACATGAATGAACTTATTGGATGCACAAGATTGATTAAAAACCCTAAATAGACAAGAATAAGCCTAGGGAGGACGAAAATGACCTACATGTTAATCCAATGACACAAATGAACTTATTGGATGCACAAGATTGGTTAAAAACCCTAAGTGAATGAGAATAAGCCTATGGAGGACGAAAATGACCTAAATGGTAATCCAATGACACTAATACACGTATTGGATGCTTAAGGTTTGTTAAAAACCCTCATTAGACTAGAATAAGCCTATGGAGGACGAAAATGACCTAAAGAATATTTCAATGACACAAACACACGTATTGGATGCACAAGATTGGTGAAAACCCTATTTGGACTAGAATAAGCCTAAGGAGGACGAAAATCACCTAAATGTTAATCCAATGATACAAACGAACTTTTTCGATGCACAAGATTTGACAAAATCCCTAAATGAACAAGAATAAGCCTAGGGAGGACGAAAATGATATAAATGTTAATCCAATGGCACAAACACACCTATTGGATGCACAAAATTGGTTAAAAACCCTAATTGTACAAGAATAAGCCTAGGGATGATGAAAAAAGACATAAATGTTAATCCAATGACAAAAACGAACTTATTGGATGCACACGAGTTGACAATAACTCTCAATGGACTTGAATAAGCCTAAGGAAGACGAAAATGATCTAATTGTTAATCCTATGACACAAACACACCTATTGGATGCACAAGATTGGTTGAAAACCATAATTAGATTATAATAAGCTTAGGGAGGACGAAAATGACCTAAATGTTAATCGAATAACACAACTAAACTTATTGGATGCACAAGAATGATAAAACACACTAAATGGACCAGAATAAGCCTGGGGAGGACGGAAATAACCTAAATGTTAATCCAATGACACAAACGCACGTATTGCATGTACAAGATTGGTTAAAAACCCTAATTGAAATAGAATAATCCTAGGGAGGAGGAAAATGACCGAAATGTTAATCGAATGACACAAATGAACTTATTGGATGCACAAGATTGGACAAAAACCCTAAATGGACTAGAATAAGCTTAGGGAGGAAGAAACTGACCTAAATGTTAATCCAACAAGACAAACAAACCTATTGGATGCACCAGATTGGTTAAAAACCTTAATTAGACTAGAATAAGCCTAAGAAGACGAAAAATGACCTAAATTTTAATCCAATGACACAAATAAACTTATTGGATGCACAAGATTGGACAAAAATCCTAAATGGACTAGAATAAGCCTAGGGAGCACGAAACTGACTTAAATGTTAATCGAATGACACAAACACACCTATTGGATGCACAAGATTGGTTAAAAATCCTAAATGGACTAGAATAAGCCTAGGGAAGACGAAAATCACCTAAATGTTAATCCAATGACACAAATGAACTTTTTGGATGCACAAGGTTTGACAAAATCCCTAAATGAACAAGAATAAGCCTAGGGAGGTCGAAAATGATCTAAATGTTAATCCCATGACAAAAACACACCTATTGGATGCACAAAAGTCGTTAAAAACCCTATTTGAACAAGAATAAGTCTAGGGATGACGGAAAATGAAATAATTGCTAATCCAATGACACAAATGAACTTTTTGGATGCACAACATTGGACAAAAACCCTCAATGGCCTAGAATAAGCTTGGGTACCAATAAAATGACCTAAATGTTAATCCAATGACACAAACACGCCTATTGGAAGCACAAGATCTGTTGAAAACCCCAATTAGAGTAGAATAAGCTTAGGGAGAACGAAAATGACCTAAATGTTAATCCAATGACACAAACACACGTGTTGGATGCACAAGATTTGTTAAAACCCCTAATAGGACTAGAATAACAATAGGGAGGATGAAAAAGACATAAATGTTAATACAATGACACAAATGATCTTTCTGGATGCACAAGATTGGACAAAAACCTTAAATGGATAAGAATAAGCATAGGGAGGGCAAAAATAACCTAAATGTTAATCCAATGACACAAACACACCTATTGGATGCACAAGATTGGTTAAAAACCCTACTTGGACTAGAATAAGCCTAAGGAGGACGAAAATGACCTAAATGTTAATCCTATGACACAAATGAACTTCTTGGATGCACAAGATTGGTTAAAAACAAGAAATGGACAAGAATAAGCCAACGGAGGACGAAAATGAACTAAATGTTAGTACAATGACACAAATGAAGTTATTGGATGCACAAGATTGGACAAAAAGTCTAAATGGACTAGAATAAGCATAGGGAGCAAGAAAATAACCTAAATGTAAATCCAATGACTCAAACACAATTATTGGTTGCAAAAGGTTGGTTAAAAACGCTAATTGGACTAGAAAAAGGCTAGGAAGGACGGAAATGCCCTAAATATTCATCTAATGACACAAATACACCGATTGGATGCACAAGATTGATTAAAAACACTAATTGGACTAAAATAAGGCCAGTGAAGATGAATATGACCTAAATGTTAATCCAATGACACAAATGAACTTATTGGATGCAAAAGATTGGTCAAAAACCCTAAATGGACTAGAATAAGCCTAGGGAGGACGAAAATGACCTAAATGTTAATACAATAACACAAATGAAGTTATTAGATGCACAACATTGGATAAAAACCCTAAATGGACTAGAATAAGCGTAGGGAACACAAAAATAACTTAAATGTTAATCCAATGTTTCAAACACAACTATTGGTTGCACAAGAATGGTTAAAAACGCTAATTGGACTAGAAAAATGCAAGGGAGGACGGAAATGACCTAAATATTCATCCAATGACACAAACACATGTATTGGATGCACAAGATTGGTTACAACCTCTAATTGGACTCGAATAAGCCTAGGGATGACGGAAAATGACCTAAATTTTAATCCAATGACACAAATAAACTTATTGGATGCACAAGATTTGTTAAAAACTCTAACTGGACTAGAATATGCCTAGGTAGGACGAAAATGACCTAAATGTTAATCCAATAACACAAATGATCTTTTTGGATGCAAAAGATTGGTTTACAACCCTAATTGTTCTAGAATAAGCCTACGGAGGACGAAAATGACCTAAATGTTAATCCAATGATACAAATGAACTTATTGTATACACAAGATTAGTTAAAAACCCAAAATGGACTAGAATAAGCCAAGGGAGGATAATAAGGACCGAAATGTTAATCAAATGACACAAATGAACTTATTGGATGCACAAGATTGAAAAAAAACACTAAATGGACTAGAATAAGCTTAGGGAGGAATAAAAAGACCTAAATGTTAATCCAACAAGAGAACAAACCTAATGGATACACTATATTGGTTAAAAACCCTAGTTGGACTAAAATAAGCCTATGGAGGACGAAAATGACCTAAAATTTAATCCAATGACACAAATGAACTTATTGGATGCACAAGATTGGATAAAAACCCTAAATGGACTAGGATAAGCCAAGGGAGGACAAAATTGACCTAAATGTAAATCCAATGACACAATTGAACTTATTCGATGCAAAATATTGCACAACAACCCTAAATGGAGTAGAATAAGCATAGGAAAGAAGAAAATGACCTAACTATTAATCCAATGACACAAATACACCTATTGGATGCACAAGATTGGTTAAAAACCCAAATTGGACAAGAATAAGCATAGGGAGGACGAAAATGACCTAAATGTTAATCCAATGAATCAAATGAACTTATTGGATGCACAAGATTGGTTAAAAACCGTTATTGGACTAGAATAAGCATAAGGAGGACGAAAATGACCTAAATGTTAGTCCAACGACACAAATGAACTTATTGGATGCACAAGATTGGTTAAAAACCCTAATTGGACAAGAATAATCATAGGGACGACGAAAATGACCTAAATGTTAATCCAATGACACAATTGAACTTATTCGATGCAAAATATTGCACAACAACCGAGGACGACAATGACCTAAATGTTAATCCAATGACACAATTGAACTTATTCGATGCAAAATATTGCACAACAACCGAGGACGACAATGACCTAAATGTTAGTCCAACGACACAAATGAACTTATTGGATGCACAAGATTGGACAAAAACCATAAATGGACTAGAATAAGCTTAGGGAGGAAGAAAACGACCTAAATGTTAATCCAAATACACAAACATTATTGGATGCACAAGATTGGTTAAAAACCCTAATCGGACTAGAATAAGCCTAGGATGAACGAAAATGACCTAAATGTTAAGCCAATGACCCAAATGAACTTATTGGACGCACATAATTGGTTAAAAACAATAAATTGACTAGAAAAAGCGTAGGGAGGACGAAAATGACCTAAATATTAATCAAAAGATACAAATACACCTATTAGAAGCACAAGATTGGTTAAAAACCCAAATTGGACTAGAATAAGCTTATGAAGGATGAAAATGACCAAAATGTTAATCAAATGACACAAACACGCCTGTTCGATGCACATGATTTGTTAAAAACCGTAATTGGACAAGAATAATCCTATGGACCACGAATATTACCTAAAAGCTAATCCAATGACACAAACACACGTATTGGATGCACAGGGTTTGTTTAAAACCCTAGTTGGACTAGAATAAGCCTAGGGATGACGAAAAAGACCTAAATGATAATCCAATGACACAAATGAACATATTGGATGCACAAGATTGAGTAAAAACCCTAAATGGACAAGAATAAGCCTAGGGAGGATGAAAATGACCTAAATATTAATCCAAGGACACAAACACACGTATTGGATGCACAAGATTGGTTAAAACCCTAAATTGGACAAGAATAAGCCTAGGGAGGAAGAAAATGACCTAAATATTAATCGAATGACACAAATCCACCTATTGGATGCACAAGATTGGTTAAAAATCCAAATTGGAATAGAATAAACATAGGGAGAACGAAAATGACCTAAATGTTAATCCGATGAACCAAATGAACTTATTGGATGTAGAAGATTGGTTAAAAACCATTATTGGACTACAATAAGCCTAGGGTGGACGAAAATGACCTAAATGTTAATACAATGACACAAATGAAGTTATTGGATACACATGATTGGTTAAAAACGCTAAATGGACTAGAAAAAGCTTAGGGAGGACGCAAATGACCTAAATATTAATCCAATGACACAAATACAGCTATTGGATGCACAAAATTGATTAAAAAATCTAATCGGACTAGGATAAACATAGGAATGATGAAAATGACCTAAATGTTAATCCAATGACACAAATACGCCTATTGGATGCACATGATTGGTTACAAACCCTAATTGGACTAGAATAAGCCTAGGGACCAGGAATATGACCTAAAAGCTAATCCGATGACACAAATGAACTTATTGGATGCACAAGATTGATTAAAAACGCTATATGGACTAAAATAAGCTTAGGAAGGACGAAATGACCTAAATATTAATCCAATGAAACAAATACACCTATTGGATGGAGAAGATTAGTTAAAATCCCTACTTGGACTAGAATATGCATAGTGAGGTTGAAAATGACCTAAACGTTAATCCAATGACACAAACACAACTATTGGATGCACATTATTGCTTAAAAACCCTAATTTGACTAGAAGAAGTCTAGGGAGGACAAATATCACCTAAAAGCTAATCCAATGACACAAATGAATATATTCGATACAAAAGATTGGTTAAAAACCCTAATCGAACTAGAATAAGCCTAGGAAGAACGAAAATGACCTAAATGTTAATCCAACGACACTAACACACGTATTGGATGCACAAGATTTGTTAAAAACCCTTATTGGACTAGAATATGCCTAGGTAGGACGAAAATGACCTAAATGTTAATCCACTAACACAAATGATCTTTTTGGATGCAAAAGATTGGTTTACAACCCTAATTGTTCTAGAATAAGCCTATGGAGGACGAAAATGACCTAAATGTTAATCCAATGATACAAATGAACTTATTGTATACACAAGATTAGTTAAAAACCCAAAATGGACTAGAATAAGCCAAGGGAGGATAAAAAGGACCGAAATGTTAATCAATGACACAAATGAACTTATTGGATGCACAAGATTGGAAAAAAAACACTAAATGGACTAGAATAAGCTTGGGGAGGAATAAAAAGACCTAAATGTTAATCCAACAAGAAAACAAACCTAATGGATACACAATATTGGTTAAAAACCCTAGTTGGACTAAAATAAGCCTATGGAGGACGAAAATGACCTAAAATTTAATCCAATGACACAAATGAACTTATTGGATGCACAAGATTGGCTAAAAACCCTAAATGGACTAGGATAAGCCAAGGGATGACAAAATTGACCTAAATGTAAATCCAATGACACAATTGAACTTATTCGATGCAAAATATTGCACAACAACCCTAAATAGAGTAGAATAAGCATGAAATCCAATGACACAAATACACGTATTGGATGCACAAGATTTGTTAAAAACCCAAATTGGACTAGAATAAGCATAAGGAGGACGAAAATGACCTAAATGTTAATCCAATGAATCAAATGAACTTATTGGATGCACAAGATTGGTTAAAAACCATTATAGGACTAGAATAAGCCTAAGGAGGACGAAAATGACCTAAATGTTAGTCCAACGACACAAACGAACTTATTGGATGCACAAGATTGGACAAAAACCATAAATGGACTGGAATAAGCTTAGGGAGGAAGAAAACGACCTAAATGTTAATCCAACTACACAAACATTATTGGATGCAAAAGATTGGTTAAAAACCCTAATCGGACTAGAATAAGCCTAGGATGAACGAAAATGACCTAAATGTTAGGCCAATGACACAAATGAACTTATTGGATGCACATAATTGGTTAAAAACAATAAATTAACTAGAAAAAGCGTAGGGAGGACGAAAACGACCTAAATATTAATAAAAAGATACAAATACACCTATTAGATGCACAAGATTGGTTAAAAACCCAAATTGGACTAGAATAAGCATATGAAGGATGAAAATGACCAAAATGTTAATCCAATGACACAAACACGCTAGTTCGATGCACATGATTTGTTAAAAACCCAAATTGGACAAGAATAATCCTAGGGACCATGAATATGACCTAAAAGCTAATCCAATGACACAAACAAACGTATTGGTTGCACAGGGTTTGTTAAAAACCCTAGTTGGACTAGAATACGCCTAGGGATGCGAAAAAAGACCTAAATGATAATCCAATGACACAAATGAACTTATTGGATGCACAAGATTGATTAAAAACCCTAAATGGACAAGAATAAGCCTAGGGGCGATGAAGATGACCTAAATATTAATCCAAGGACACAAACACACGTATTGGATGCACAAGATTGGTTAAAACCCTTAATTGGACAAGAATAAGCCTAGGGAGGAAGAAAATGACCTAAATATTAATCCAATGACACAAATCCACCTATTGGATGCACAAGATTGGTTAAAAATCCAAATTGGAATAGAATAAGCATAGGGAGAACGAAAATGACCTAAATGTTAATCCAATGAACCAAATGAACTTATTGGATGTAGAAGATTGGTTAAAAACCATTATTGGACTAGAATAAGCCTAGGGTGGACGAAAATGACCTAAATGTTAATACAATGACACAAATGAAGTTATTGGATGCACATGATTGGTTAAAAACGCTAAATGGACTAGAAAAAGCTTAGGGAGGACGCAAATGACCTAAATATTAATCCATTGATACAAATACAGCTATTGGATGCACAAAATTGGTTAAAAAATCTAATCGGACTAGGATAAACATAGGAATGATGAAAATGACCTAAATGTTAATCCAATGACCCAAACACGCCTATTGGATGCACATGATTGGTTAAAAACCCTAATTGGACTAGAATAAGTCTAGGGACCAGGTATATGACCTAAAAGCTAATCCAATGACACAAATGAATTTATTGGATGCACAAGGTTGATTAAAAACGCTATTTGGACTAAAATAAGCTTAGGAAGGACCTAAATATTAATCCAATGAAACAAATACACCTATTGGATGGAGAAGATTAGTTAAAAACCCTACTTGGACTAGAATAAGCGTAGTGAGGTTGAAAATGACCTAAACGTTAATCCAATGACACAAACACAACTATTGGATGCACATTATTGCTTAAAAACCCTAATTGGACTAGAAGAAGTCAAGGGAGGACAAATATCACCTAAAAGCTAATCCAATGACACAAATGAACATATTCGATACAAAAGATTGGCTAAAAACCCTAAATGGACTAGAATAAGGCTAGGGATGACGAAAATGACCTAAATGTTAATCCAATGACACTAACACACGTATTGGATGCACAAGATTTGTTAAAAACTCTAACTGGACTAGAATATGCCTAGGTAGGACGAAAATGACCTAAATGTTAATCCAATGACACAAATGATTTTTTTGGATGCAAAAGATTGGTTAACAACCCTAATTGTTCTAGAATAAGCCTATGAAGGACGAAAATGACATAAATGTTAATCCAATGATACAAATGAACTTATTGTATACACAAGATTGGTTAAAAACCCAAAATGGACTAGAATATGTTGGACTTTAGTTGTAAGACCCATAATTTTAAAGTACCATTTATGTATTTTTGGTGTATTTTGGATTTTGGCTCGGAGGCTTATAAGCCAAAGTTAATAATATTTTGGAGTTTTATAATCAAAAAGATATTTTGATGCCAATTAGAATTTCTCGTCAATAATTAAATTGAAATTAACTGCGATGAATCCCTTACGGATAATTTAATACGTTTCGGGTGAAACGGTAATTTAACAAATATCTGGATAATTGGAGATATTTGTTAAGTTATATTTATTATCTAATATGTTTGTTTGGAGGGAAAAAGAAAGGAAAACTAGAAGGAAGGAAAAGGAAATGAAAATAGTATAAAAGGAAGGAAGGAAAAAGAAACGAAGGAAAATCGAAAAATTCCATCGTCTTCTTCCTCTGAACCGCGGCCAAATTCCCTCCTTCCTCCCGTTTTCATTTTCGTCACTTTCTTTTCTTCAAAACTAGTAACCCAAGGTTGGGTGAGAGTTAGAACAAGGATTTCGCAACTCCACTCTTCCTCTTTGATCCGAAAATGAAGAAAAACGGTATTTGAGATTCAAACGCGAACCCCTCCGTTTCTTCTAGATCCAAGCTGCATTTCGCGAAGAGTTAGAAGGGAAAGTCGCTCACTACCACGCCACGGTGCTAGGGGACCAATTTGGAGGCGACGTTGCGAGCGAATATTTTACCGGTTTTACTCGCGGTACCGGAAACCCACGTTAAAGCTAACGTTAAGGTAAGGGCTCCTTCCAAACTTCTAGTTGCATTAGGGACTTATCTGTGGTTGTGTGGGAAGGAAATTGTTAGGATTTAATGTATCGATTTGGGGAAAAATGAATCTAATGCGTTACGGGTAAAACCTTAGAGTTAGGTTTTGTTCATATTGATGAATGTTTCGTGGTAAGTGAATTTGAGGTCATTGTGATAGGTGGCACCTCGATAAACGATACGGGCCCGTGATAGGCAGTACGTTTATGGTTTTCATTTTTTTGTAAATTGTGCAGACCCGTGATAGGTGGCACCTTGGTAAATAGTACTTTGGCCTGTGATAGGCGGTACATTTACAATTTACGTTGTTTTAGTAAACCGTGCAGACCCGTGATAGGTGGCACCTCGATAAACGATACGGGCCCGTGATAGGCAGTACGTTTATGGTTTTCGTTTTTTTGTAAATTGTGCAGACCCGTGATAGGTGGCACCTCGATAAACGATACGGGCCCGTGATAGGCAATACG
>NC_021164.2:27964975-27969927 GCF_000331145.2 Cicer arietinum
TCGATTGGCATTAAGTCAGGGGCTCAGTCATCCTGTCAATCGATTGCCCAATCGATTGAATTAAGCCCAGGATTCTGTTTTCATCAAAATCCTTCACCCCAATCGATTGCCTAATCGATTGGCTCAGTGAAAATCCTCAGTTTTAGTTGTATGATTGATTGCTCATGAATCTATCCATGTCTTGATTTGTTATGTTATAATTAGGGGATTGAGAACCTCATGTTGCTTTCATTTTTAATTGGCAAGTATTGTATGAACCTTTCGCATATTGAAAATCCTGTTAAGGTGCATGCTTAGTTGAAAAGTTATTTTGAGCATTTAAAAACTTAATTGCTATGTGTTAACTGTTATTTTTTTTGGTTGGTGACCCTTTACAATTTTTCTGGAAATCTGGGCTTTGCCCTCAGATGAGAGTCAGGACGGTCCTACCGGTTCGTACCCTACGGACGGGAATGGAGATGGGAACGCTTGACTGCAGTTACGTTAGGAGGATCTCACGGGGCGCGTGGACATACTCAGGGTGTATAGCTTTTTGGTAGGATGATGTATAGGGACTAGGTGTCCTTCTTTTTGGATTGGAGTATTTTTAGTTTGGAGAAACTTTTCCGCTGCATGTAAATTATAATGACTCAATTATTTATCCAAAGGCATTTCATGATTTAATTCTCCGTTTTATTTTAATTCCTTTTAAAAAAAATATACCCTCGCTATGAAAAACGGGGTGTTACATTAGTCCTTTGAATCCTAATTTTGACATAATTAACAAACATACAATATTCATACATCATATGATAAATCTAACATTTCAATTGAGCAAGATTTCAGGAACACCAATTCAATCCTACACACTTGGAACAAATTGCTTGGAACACAAGAAATCAACAAAAGTTGATTATTCACTGAGTAAATCGATTGGGAAATTGATTTCATAACAAGGGTGTAAGGAAATATAAATGTTTGTGATTGTATAATCGATTGGGCAATCGACTGACTATATTAGAAATGAAAATTGAACAAGTCAGTGGCAACCTGGTTTATAGGTTAATCAATTGACAAATCGATTGTAAATATCACAAAATGAAAACTGATTGAAACTAATCGACTGGCAAATCGATTGGGAAGTCACAGGGCATTAGGTAATCGATTGGCAAATCGATTGCTTAAGTACTATTTGCAAAATATGCTTAAAATGAAATTTCAAAAGTAACATGACCCTTGACTAACACAATCGATTGGACAATCTATTGTGTGAATTTCAATCATGTTAAGTTTGGTTACAATCGATTGGGAAATCGATTGAACTAAACATCTGGTAAGAACTTTTCAGAAAACAAATACCAAATCGACTGGCACTTCGATTAACATGAAATTAACTGAGTCACTGTTTTGAAACACAATCGATTGGGAAATCGATTGAAACAAACTTTTTGAAACACAATCGATTGGGGAATCGATTGAAACAAATGTTTTGATATCACAGTGAATTCCCAGTTTGTGGCCAAATCGATTATGCGTATTTGTAAATCGATTTATTCTGAAAAGTGCTTTAAAAGAATCGATTGGTAAATCGATTAGCTTATATAGTTTCAAGATTAAAGAAAAACAAGACTCGCGATAATCGATTGGCAAATCGATTACACATGTTTTATAACTTTAATAAATCGATTGGTAAATCGATTAGCTTATATAGTTTCAAGATTAAAGAAAAACAAGACTCGCGATAATCGATTGGCAAATCGATTACACATGTTTTATAACTTTAATAAATCGATTGGTAAATCGATTTAGTAGTTGTTTTTCTGAAACTATATAAACTGTTTTTCAATCTTTTTCTCACAGAACCTTGATCATTACTTTCATAATTCTGAGAACTCAAGATAACTTCAATAACAGATCACAATACACTTTGTTAACAATCTGATACTGCTTTTTCAGATCAAGATCAAAAGATTATCCATAATCATTGAGAGAGCTGAAAAAGTATTCTTGAGAGAAAAGACAATGTCCTCATGAACAATCATTGAATATCCAGATTCGTGAGAAGACACATTGATCAAGATTGAAGACTTCTTTTTGTACTTCTTTTAATCTGTCTGTAACAATACTTTGAAACGAAACGAAAGCTGTGATTCTGTGTTAGACTGCTGAGTGTCTACAAGGATCAGAGGGTGATCAATAGGAAAGAGATCATTAAGATAGATAGGTTTCGGGGATGAAACTGGACAATCTGTAATTGATTCTTTCTATTGGAGAAGAAAATCTGAAATCCGATTGGATTGTCAGGACTGGATGTAGGTTGTCTCGTTGACAACTGAACCAGGATAAATTCTTGGTGCAATCTTCTCTAACCCTTAACTCCTTTAATTTTCTATCTTGCAATATTTGTATGTGTGATTAATATCAGATGCATGTTAAACATATTCTGTGTTAGGTAATATTGTTTAAACTGGTAATTTGACTAGCATGCATCTTGGTTAATCTCTTATCAATCTCCTTGTAATTGCTAATCTTGTATGCCGCAATTTAATTCCGCTGTGTGTATGAAATTGATTTAATTTCTTAAAGAACTGATACATTCCGATTATTTCGAGGTCAAATCAACCAACAATTGGCCTCAGAGCCTAACTTTTCGAGAGGTAACACTCATAAAAGGAATATGGCCTCAAACGATTTTCTGGGAGAAGGCGCATCGTTAGCAAGACCTCCAGCATTCAACGGAACAGCTTATATGTACTGGAAGCACAGGATGCTAATATTCCTGGAAGCCAGTGGCATAGACATCCTTGACGCTGTTGAAAATGGTCCATACATTCCCAAGATTGCAGGAACAGATGACTCAATGATTCCCTAGCCTAGAGCCGACTGGTCTGACGACTATAAAAAGAAGGTAGGTTATAATGCTAAAGCTAAGAACATTATAACATCTGCTTTGTGTGCAGAAGAATTCTTTAGGGTATCAAACTGCAAGTCAGCAAAAGAAATGTGGGACATTCTTCAAGAAACACATGAAGGAACCACAGATGTGAAAAGAGCTCGCGTAAATACACTTATGCACGAATACGAATTATTCAGCATGAAAAAGGACGAATCCATCAGCGATCTGCAGACCAGATTCACACATATTGTGAACAATCTTCACGCATTGGGAAAGCAAGTGGACAACGAACAGCAGATTGGAAAAATTATGAGGTGTCTAACCAGAGAATGGCAGCCCAAAATAACTGCCATAGCTGAATCCAAAGATCTAGCAAAGATGACAACTGCAACATTGTTTGGAAAATTAAGGGAACATGAAATGGAACTGCATCGGCTGGACGAATCAGAAATGGAAAGCAGGAAAAAGAAAGGATTATCCTTGAAGGTTCAAGCTCATCAATCGAAAAATGAATCAGATAGCTGCTCAGATGAATCCAGTAGTGAAACTGAAGAGACTGAAATCGGGTCACTTGTCAAAAAGTTCAAGAAATTTCTGAAAAAGAAAGACAACAAATTCAGAAAACCATCCAGTTCTAAGAATAGTGACAACAAGACAATCAAATGCTATGAATGTGGTAAAACAGGTCATATCAAGTCTAACTGTCACAAGATGCAATCCAAAAATAGGACTACAAATACTAAAGACAAGGAGCCAGCTCACAAAGCCAGAAGAGCATATATTGCATGGAGTGACAACGAACAATCCTCTGCCTCTTCGGATGAAGAAGAAGTCAATTTGTGTCTCATGGCAAATACCGATTCAGAATCAGAAAATGAAGTTAGTTCACAATCTAATCCAACATATGATGAGCTACAAGAAGCTTTCAATGAACTGCATGATGATTATGTGAATTCCATAAAACAGTTGTTAAGCACAAAGAAAATGCTTGAACAAATGAATATTGAACATAAAGAAATTGAAAATTTATGTGAACAACTGAAAAAGGATTCACAGGAAAAATCTGCAAAGTGCATTGAACTTGAAAATACTGTTGCATCATTAAAATCTGATTTATTAAATTTTGCAAATAGTAAAGATAAGCTAAATGTCATACTTAGCAATCAAAGACATGTTCATGAAAAATCTGGTTTAGGATATACACCAAATATGCATGTCAAAAGAAAAAATAAAAACAGATCTGGTATTGGGTATATGCAAACCAGAAATGTCAAACATGGTCAAAAAACTGCTATTGCTAAGAGTATGTATGACATCTTTACTAAACCAAATAAACATTCATCCTTTGATGGCAAATGTCATTTCTGTTGCAGAAAGGGACATTTTGTGTCTAATTGCAAATTTAAAAAATTAGCCAATCAAGGATGGAAGCTAGTTTGGATAGAAAAGAAATCTGTGTTTGACACTAACCAACCAGGACCCAATTTAAATTGGGGACCTAATCAACCAAGTTGTATTGATGACACAGGAAAAGAGTCAATGGCATTTTATCAGAAAGTTTTTGTTTAAATCGATTGGGTAATCGATTTCACGTTTTTTTGTTTAAAGAATCGATGTTGGAATCGATTGTTTTAGCCCAGGATTCAAAGTTCAGAGATGTGTATTGTAATGTGCCCGAGCGTCGATTGGAAAATCGACTAGTTCAGTATTCAACGTTAAGACAATCGATTTGGGAATCGATTAAGTAAATCTGGACATCGATATGTACATCGATTTAAAATATTACCGTTACGATCTTTTTTTTCTAGCCGTTGAACATAATTATTACCATATCGATTGAGGATTCCCAGAAACGGTAACACAATCGATTGAGCAATCGATTTACTTGTTCAAAGGTTTAAATAGGAACAGTTCTAAATCGATTTCTTCACTGATTATCTCCAGATCTCTTTTTTTTCTCTTCATCTCTTCTTTGCTCTGTCTCTGCAACTGTTATCTACATTCAATCTACACTCTATCTTCACTCAATCTCTTCAATCTACAAACATGGCTCGAGTGAAACAGACCCAAGCCCATA
>NC_021164.2:27970470-27986491 GCF_000331145.2 Cicer arietinum
CACGGAACATCTTTAGACGGCAGTTCTGATGCGGATGCAGCTGACGAAGGATGGGAAGCATCGCTGGACAGGCACACGGCAGTGAAAGATATTATGGTTGATGGTTTTGTTGAAACCGTCTCATTGCCAATTGGTCAGATGAAGGTACAACAACGGATGCTCATGTATACGCTCACAAGGATGCTTGTACCTCGATCAGGAAATCACGCGGTTGTTCAGAAGCTAGATATTCTACTGTTATGGGGATTATCCAAAGAACTAAAGATGAGTTGGACTTGGATTGTGCTAAGGCACATGCTAGAAGCTTCACAGAGTAAAATTATGTTGCCGTATCCACAGCTGATCACAAAGATACTTAAACACTTCGAGGTGTCATTTGTGAATGAAGAATCTGCAAAGACAACCCTCATCTTCGGCGAAGCAATTGTGAATCAGATGAAATTGAAGAAAGTAAATGGCATTTGGATTAGGCCAATGCCAAATGTTGAGCCAACTCCTCCACAAGCCTCTGAATCAGCAGCTGAGCCTCCTGCATATGTTGCAAAATTGATGGAATTTATGGCAGCTCAGATGGCACACAATGCCAAAATGCTAGAGTCCAATGCAAGGATGGAAGCTACTTTAACATCTATCCAAACATCCCTGAAGTCAGTTGTTCAGGATGTTGCTGCAATTCAAGCGCACCTAGGCCTCAAGCTATCATTCGAAGACATAGCAGATATTGGTCGACAAGCAACTGAAGAACCACAGCCTGATCCCTTAGATCGGTCTGCGACTCACGGTGAGCAGACACCTGCTGAGGGTAATACAGCGGTCTCTACCTCTGCCCTAGATGATAGTGAGGACCAGCCCACTTTAGGAGATTAGGTGTTTAAGTTCTTTATTTGTGATGTCTTGTTTTGTTTGTTTTGCTGCTTTGTTGTTTTATGTTTTCTTAATAATATATATATAAGCAAGTTTATTCATTGTTATCAAATTAATGTTGCCATACTGCTCTGTTGCATATCTGTTTGTTTGATCTGATACAATGTTATATGATTTCAACCCCAATGCTTATGTTGTTTAACATAGGGGGAGGAATTCTTTTTCTGCCTTTTTGCCTTAACTGACAAAGGGGGAGAAAAATTTAACTTGTTATTGATGACTTTTACGCTGATGACTTAATAATATAATATTATGCTGCTCTCTTTTTTTTGATATGCTATGAAATGTTGTATATTGTATGTCTTGATGCTCAACTCAAGTTAAAATTGTATGATTGTCATTCATGCCAAAAAGGGGGAGATTGTTGGACTTTAGTCCTTTGAATCCTAATTTTGACATAATTAATAAACATACAATGTTCATAAATCATATGATAAATCTAACATTTCAATTGAGCAAGATTTCAGGAACACCAATCCAATCCTACACACATGGAACAAATTGCTTGGAACACAAGAAATCAACAAAAGTTGATTATTCACTGAGTAAATCGATTGGGAAATTGATTTCATAACAAGGGTGTAAGGAAATATAAATGTTTGTGATTGTATAATCGATTGGGCAATCGACTGACTATATTAGAAATGAAAATTGAACAAGTCAGTGGCAACCTGGTTTACAGGTTAATCGATTGACAAATCGATTGTAAATATCACAAAATGAAAACTGATTGAAACTAATCGACTGGCAAATCGATTGGGAAGTCACAGGGCATTAGGTAATCGATTGGCAAATCAATTGCTTAAGTACTATTTGCAAAATAACTTCACCTAACTTCACCTGTGACAAACACAATCGATTAGACAATCTATTGTGTGAATTTCAATCATGTTAAGTTTGGTTACAATCGATTGGGAAATCGATTGAACTAAACATCTGGTAAGAACTTTTCAGAAAACAAATACCAAATCGACTGGCACTTCGATTAACATGAAATTAACTGAGTCACTGTTTTGAAACACAATCGATTGGGAAATCGATTGAACTAAACATCTGGTAAGAACTTTTCTTGGTAAATCGATTTAGTAGTTGTTTTTCTGAAACTATATAAACTGTTTTTCAATCTTTTTCTCTCAGAACCTTGATCATAACTTTCATAATTCTGAGAACTCAAGATAACTTCAATAACAGATCACAATACACTTTGTTAACAATCTGATACTGCTTTTTCAGATCATGATCAAAAGATTATCCATAATCATTGAGAGAGCTGAAAAAGTATTCTTGAGAGAAAAGACAATGTCCTCATGAACAATCATTGAATATCCAGATTCGTGAGAAGACACATTGATCAAGATTGAAGACTTCTTTTTGTACTTCTTTTAATCTGTCTGTAACAATACTTTGAAACAAAACGAAAGCGAGAAAGCCAGCTAGACAAAATGGATAAACAAGATTGGTTAAAAACCCCAGTTGGACTAAAATAAGCCTATGGAGGACGAAAATGACCTAAAAGTTAATCCAATGACACAAATGAACTTATTGGATGCACAAGATTAGTTAAAAACCCTAAATGGACTAGAATAAGCCAAGGGAGGACAAAAATGACCTAAATGTAAATCCAATGACACAAATGAACTTATTGGATGCAAAATATTGCACAACAACCCTAAAAGGGATAGAATAAACATAGGAAAGAAGAAAATGACCTAACTATTAATCCAATGAAACAAATACACCTATTGGATGCACAAGATTGGTTAAAAACCCAAATTGGACTAGAATAAGCATAGGGAGGACGAAAATGACCTAAATGTTAATCCAATGAACCAAATGAACTTATTGGATGCACAAGATTGGTTAAAAACTATTATTGGACTAGCATAAGCCTAAGGAGGACGAAAATGAACTAAATGTTAGTCCAACGACACAAATGAACTTATTGGATGCACAAGATTGGACAAAAACCATAAATGGACTATAATATGCTTAGGGAGGAAGAAAATGACCTAAATGTTAATCCAACAACACAAATATTATTGGATGCATAAGATTGGCTAAAAACCCTAATCCGACTAGAATAAGCCTATGAAGAACGAAAATAACCTAAATATTAAGCCAATGACACAAATGAACTTATTGGATGCACATAATTGCTTAAAAACAATAAATGAACTGGAAAAAGCGTAGGGAGGACGAAAATGACCTAAATATTAATCAAATGACACAAATACACCTATTAGATGCACAAGATTGGTTAAAAACCCAAATTGGACTAGAATAAGCATATGAAGGATGAAAATGACCAAAATGTTAATCCAATGACACAAACACGCCTATTCGATGCACATGATTTGTTAAAAACCCTAATTGGACTAGAATAATCCTAGGGACCACGAATATGACCTAAAAGCTAATCGAATGACACAAACACACGTATTGGATGCACATAATTTGTTAAAAACCCTAGTTGGACTAGAATAAGCCTAGGGATGACGAAAATGACCTAAATGATAATCCAATGACATGAATGAACTTATTGGATGCACAAGATTTATTAAAAACCCTAAATAGACAAGAATAAGCCTAGGGAGGACGAAAATGACCTACATGTTAATCCAATGACACAAGTGAACTTATTGGATGCACAAGATTGGTTAAAAACCCTAAGTGAATTAGAATAAGCCTATGGAGGACGAAAATGACCTAAATGGTAATCCAATGACACTAATACACGTATTGGATGCTTAAGGTTTGTTAAAAACCCTAATTGGACTAGAATAAGCCTATGGAGGACGAAAATGACCTAAAGAATATTCCAATGACACAAACACACGTATTGGATGCACAAGATTGGTGAAAACCCTAATTGGACTAGAATAAGCCTAAGGAGGACGAAAATCACCTAAATATTAATCCAATGACACAAACGAACTTTTTCGATGCATAAGATTTGACAAAATCCCTAAATGAACAAGAATAAGCCTTGGGAGGACGAAAATGATATAAATGTTAATCCAATGGCACAAACACACCTATTGGATGCACAAAATTGGTTAAAAACCCTAATTGAACAAGAATAAGCCTAGGGATGATGAAAAAAGACATAAATGTTAATCCAATGACAAAAACGAACTTATTGGATGCACACGAGTTGACAAAAACTCTCAATGGACTTGAATAAGCTTAAGAAAGACGAAAATGACCTAATTGTTAATCCATGACACAAACACACCTATTGGATGCACAAGATTGGTTGAAAACCATAATTAGATTATAATAAGCTTAGGAAGGACGAAAATGACCTAAATGTTAATCGAATAACACAACTAACTTTATTGGATGCAGAAGAATGATGAAACACAGTAAATGGACCAGAATAAGCCTGGGGAGGACGAAAATAACGTAAATGTTAATCCAATGACACAAACACACGTATTGCATGTACTAGATTGCTTAAAAACCCTAATTGAAATAGAATAATCCTAGGGAGGACGAAAATGACTGAAATGTTAATCGAATGACACAAATGAACTTATTGGATGGACAAGATTGGACAAAAACCCTAAATGGACTAGAATAAGCTTAGGGAGGAAGAAACTGACCTAAATGTTAATCCAACAAGACAAACAAACCTATTGGATGCACAAGATTGGTTAAAAACCTTAATTAGACTAGAATAAGCCTAGGAAGACGAAAAATGACCTAAATTTTAATCCAATGACACAAATAAACTTATTGGATGCACAAGATTGGACAAAAACCCTAAATGGACTAGAATAAGCCTAGGGAGCACGAAACTGACTTAAATGTTAATCGAATGACACAAACACACCTATTGGATGCACAAGATTGGTTAAAAATCCTAAATGGACTAGAATAAGCCTAGGGAGGACGAAAATCACCTAAATGTTAATCCAATGACACAAATGAACTTTTTGGATGCACAAGGTTTGACAAAATCCCTAAATGAACAAGAATAAGCCTAGGGAGGTCGAAAATGATCTAAATGTTAATCCCATGACAAAAACACACCTATTGGATGCACAAAAGTCGTTAAAAACACTATTTGAACAAGAATAAGTCTAGGGATGACGGAAAATGAAATAATTGCTAATCCAATGACACAAATGAACTTTTTGGATGCACAACATTGGACAAAAACCCTCAATGGCCTAGAATAAGCTTGGGTACCAATAAAATGACCTAAATGTTAATCCAATGACACAAACACGCCTATTGGAAGCACAAGATCTGTTGAAAACCCCAATTAGAGTAGAATAAGTTTAGGGAGGACGAAAATGACCTAAATGTTAATCCAATGACACAAACACACGTGTTGGATGCACAAGATTTGTTAAGACCCCTAATAGGACTAGAATAACAATAGGGAGGACGAAAAAGACATAAATGTTAATACAATGACACAAATGATCTTTCTGGATGCACAAGATTAGACAAAAACCTTAAATGGATAAGAATAAGCATAGGGAGGACGAAAATAACCTAAATGTTAATCCAATGACACAACCACATCTATTGGATGCACAAGATTGGTTATAAACCCTAATTGGACTAGAATAAGCTTAAGGAGGACAAAAATGACCTAAATGTTAATCCTATGACAAAAATGAACTTCTTGGATGCACAAGATTGGTTAAAAACAAGAAATGGACAAGAATAAGCCAACGGAGAACGAAAATGAACTAAATGTTAGTACAGTGACACAAATGAAGTTATTGGATGCACAAGATTGGACAAAAAACCTAAATGGACTAGAATAAGCATAGGGAGCACGAAAATAACCTAAATGTTAATCCAATGACTCAAACACAATTATTGGTTGCACAAGGTTGGTTAAAAACGCTAATTGGACTAGAAAAAGGCTAGGAAGGACGGAAATGACCTAAATATTCATCTAATGACACAAATACACCGATTGGATGCACAAGATTGGTTAAAAACACTAATTGGACTAAAATAAGGCCAGGGAAGATGAATATGACCTAAATATTACTCTAATGACACAAATGAACTTATTGGTTGCAAACGACTGGTCAAAAACCCTAAATGGACTAGAATAAGCCTAGGGAGGACGAAAATGACCTAAATGTTAATACAATGACACAAATGAAGTTATTAGATGCACAACATTGGATAAAAACCCTAAATGGACTAGAATAAGCCTAGGGAGGACGAAAATGACCTAAATGTTAATACAATGACACAAATGAAGTTATTAGATGCACAACATTGGATAAAAACCCTAAATGGAATAGAATAAGCGTAGGGAACACGAAAATAACCTAAATGTTAATCCAATGTTTCAAACACAACTATTGGTTGCACAAGGTTGGTTAAAAAGGCTAATTGGACTAGAAAAAGGCAAGGGAGGACAGAAATGACCTAAATATTCATCCAATGACACAAACACATGTATTGGATGCACAAGATTGGTTAAAACCTCTATTGGACTAGAATAAGCCTAGGGATGACAGAAAATGACCTAAATTTTAATCCAATGACACAAATAAAATTATTGGATGCACAAGATTGGACAAAAACCCTAAATGGACTAGAATAAGCCTAGGGAGCACGAAACTGACTTAAATGTTAATCCAATGACACAAACACACCTATCGGATGCACAAGATTGGTTAAAAACCCTAAATGGACTAGACTATGCCTAGGGAGAATGAAAATGACCTAAATGTTAATCCAATGACATAAACACGCTTATTGGATACATAACATTGGTTAAAAACCCTAATTGGACTAGAATAAGCCTAGGAAGGACGAAAATCACCTAAATGTTAATCCAATGACACAAATAAACTTTTTGGATGCACAAGATTTGACAAAATCCCTAAATGAACTAGAATAAGTTTAGGGATGTCGAAAATGATCTAAATGTTAATCCCACGACAAAAACACACCTATTGGATGCACAAAAGTCGTTAAAAACCCTATTTGAACAAGAATAAGCCTAGGGATGACGAAAAATGAAATAATAGTTAATCCAATGACACAAATGAACTTTTTGGATGCACAACATTGGACAAACACGCCTATTGGAAGCACAAGATCTGTTGAAAACCCCAATTATAGTAGAATAAGCTTAGGGAGGACGAAAATGACCTAAATGTTAATGCAATGACACAAACACACGTGTTGGATGCACAAGATTGGTTAAAACCCCTAATAAGACTAGAATAACCATAGGGAGGATGAAAAAGACAAAAATGTTAATACAATGACACAAATGATATTTCTGGATGCACAAGATTGGCCAATAACCCTAAATGGATAAGAATAAGCATAGGGAGGACGAAAATAGCCTAAATGTTAATCCAATGACACAAACACACCTATTGGATGCACAAGATTGGTTATAAACCCTAATTGGACTAGAATAAGCCTAAGGAGGACGAAAATGACATAAATGTTAATCCTATGAGACAATGACACAAATGAAGTTGTTGGAGAACCAAAATAACCTAAATGTTAATCTAATGACTCAAACACAATTATTGGTTGCACAAGGTTGGTTAAAAACGCTAATTGGACTAGAAAAAGGATAGGAATGATGGAAATGACCTAAATATTTATCTAATGACACAAATACACCGATTGGATGCACATGATTGGTTAAAAACACTAATTGGACTAAAATAAGGCCAGGGAAGATCAATATGACCTAAATGTTAATCCAATGACACAAATGAACTTATTGGATGCAAAAGATTGGTCAAAAACCCTAAATGGACTAGAATAAGCTTAGGGAGGACAAAAATGACCTAAATGTTAATATGATGAACCAAATGAAGTTATTAGATCCACAACATTGGATAAAAATCCTACATGGACTAGAATAAGCATAGGGAACACAAAAATAATCTAAATGTTAATCCAATGACTCAAACACAACTATTGGTTGCACAAAGTTGGTTAAAAACTCTAATTGGACTAGAAAAAGGCAAGGGAGGACGGAAATGACCTAAATATTCATACAATGACACATACACCTATTGGATGCACATGATTGGTTAAAAACACTAATTGGACTTGAATAAGTCCAGGGAGGATGAATATGATCTAAATGTTAATCCAATGACACAAATGAACTTATTGGTTGCAAAAGATTGGTTAAAAACCCTAAATGGACTAGAATAAGCCTAGGGAGGACGAAAATGACCTAAATGTTAATCCAAGAACACAAACACACATATTGGATGCACAACATTGGTTAAAACCTCTAATTGGACTAGATAAGCCTAGGGATGACGAAAAATGACCTAAATTTTAATCCAATGACACAAATAAACTTATTGGAGGCACAAGATTGGACAAAAACCCTAAATGGACTAGAATAAGCGAAGGGAGCACGAAACTGACTTAAATGTTAATCCAATGACACAAACACACCTATTGGATGTCCAAGATTGGTTAAAAACCCTAAATGGACTAGACTATGCCTAGGGAAAATGAAAATGACCTAAATGTTAATCCAATGACATAAACACACTTATTGGATGCAAAACATTGGTTGAAAACCCTAATTGGACTAGAATAAGCCTAGGGAGGACGAAAATCACCTAAATATTAATCCAATGACACAAATGAACTTTTTGGATGCACAAGATTTGACAAAATCCCTAAATGAACAAGAATAAGTCAAGGGAGGACGAAAATTATCCAAATGTTAATCCCATGGAAAAAACACACCTATTGGATGCACAAAATTCGTTAAAAACCCTATTTGAACAAGAATAAGCCTAGAAATGACGAAAAATGTCATGAATGTTAATTCAATGACACAAATGAACTTTTTGAATGCACAACATTGGACAAAAACCCTCAATTGACTAGATTAAGCTTGGGTAGGAAGAAAATGACCTAAATGTTAATGCTATGACACAAACACGCCTATTGGAAGCACAACATCTGTTGAAAAACACAATTAGAGTAGAATAAGCTTAAGGAGGACGAAAATGACCTAAATGTGAATCCAATGACACAAACACACGTGTTGGATGCACATGATTGGTTAAAACCCCTCATTGGACTAGAATAACCATATGGAGGATGAAAAATACATAAATGTTAACACAATGACACAAATGATCTTTTTGGATGCACAAGATTGGACAAAAACCCTAAATGGATAAGAAAGAGCATAGGGAGGACGAAAATAACCTACATGTTAATCCAATGACATTAACACACCTATTGGATGCACAAGATTGGATATAAACCCTAATTGGACTAGAATAAGCCTAGGGAGGACGAAAATGACCTAAATGTTAATCCTATGACACAAAAGAACTTATTGGATGCACAACATTGGTTAAAAACCCTAAATTGGACTACAATAAGCCTAAGGAGGACGAAAATGACCTAAATGTTAATCCAATGACACAAATGATCTTTTTAGATGCACAAGAACCATAAATGGACAAGACTAAGCCTGAAAGGACGAAAATAACCTAAATGTTAATCCAATGACCCAAAAACGCCTATTGGATGCACAAGATTGGATATAAACGTTAATTGAACTAGAGTAAGCTTAGGGAGAACGAAAATGAGAAAAATGTTAATCCAATGACACAAATAAACTTCTTGGATGCACAAGATTGGTTAAAAACAAGAAATGGACAAGAATAAGCCTAGGGAGGACGAAAATGAACTAAATGTTAGTACAATGACACAAATGAAGTTATCGGATGCACAACATTGGACAAAAACCCTAAATGGACTAGAATAAGCGTAGGGAGCACGAAAATAACCTAAATGTTAATCCAATGACTCAAACACAACTATTGGTTGCACAAGGTTGGTTAAAAACGCTAATTGGACTAGAAAAAGGCTAGGAATGACGAAAATAACCTAAATTTTAATCCAATGACACAAATAAACTTATTGGATGCACAAGATTGAACAAAAACCGTAAATGGACTAGAATAAGCGAAGGGAGCACGAAACTGACATAAATGTTAATCCAATGACACAAACACACCTATTGGATGCCCAAGATTGGTTAAAAACCCTAAATGGACTAGACTATGCCCAGGGTAAATGAAAATGACCTAAATGTTAATCCAATGACATAAACACACTTAATGGATGCAAAACATTGGTTAAAAACCCTAAATGGACTATAATAAGCCTAGGGAGGACTAAAATCACCTAAATATTAATCCAATGACACAAATGAAATTTTTGGATGCACAAGATTTGACAAAATCCCTAAATGAACAAGAATAAGTCAAGGGAGGACGAAAATTATCTAAATGTTAATCCCACGACAAAAACACACCTATTGGATGCACAAAATTCGTTAAAAACCCTATTTGAACAAGAATAAGCCTAGGGATGACGAAAAATGTCATAAATGTTAATTTAATGACACAAATGAACTTTTTGGATGCACAACATTGGACAAAAACCCTCAATGTTAATGCTATGACACAAACACGCCTATTGGAAGCACTACATCTGTTGAAAAACACAATTAGAGTAGAATAAGCTTAAGGAGGACGAAAATGACCTAAATGTGAATCCAATGACACAAACACACGTGTTGGATGCACATGATTGGTTAAAAACCGTCATTGGACTAGAATAACCATATGGAGGATGAAAAAGACATAAATGTTAATATAGTGACACAAATGATCTTTTTGGATGCACAACATTGATCAAAAACCCTAAATGGATAAGAAAGAGCATAGGGAGGACGAAAATAACCTACATGTCAATCCAATGACACCAACACACCTATTGGATGCACAAGATTGGATATAAACCCTAATTGGACTAGAATAAGCCTAGGGAGGACGAAAATGACCTAAATGTTAATCCTATGACACAAATGAACTTATTGGATGCACAAGATTGGTTAAAAACCCTAAATTGGACAACAATAAGCCTAAGGAGGACGAAATTGACCTAAATGTTAATCCAATGACACAAATGATCTTTTTGGATGCACAAGAGTGGACAAAAACCATAAATGGACAAGACTAAGCCGGAAAGGACGAAAATAACCTAAATGTTAATCCAATGACACAAACACACCTATTGGATACACAAGATTGGTTATAAACGTTAATTGAACTGGAGTAAGCTTAGGGAGAACGAAAATGACCTAAATGTTAATCCAATGACACAAATAAACTTCTTGGATGCACAAGATTGGTTAAAAACAAGAAATGGACAAGAATAAGCCTAGGGAGGACGAAAATGAACTAAATGTTAGTACAATGACACAAATGAAGTTATTGGATGCACAAGATTGGACAAAAACCCTACATGGACTAGAATAAGCGTAGGGAGCACGAAAATAACCTAAATGTTAATCCAATGACTCAAACACAACTATTGGTTGCACAAGGTTGGTTAAAAACTCTAATTGGACTAGAAAAAGGCTAGGGAGGACAGAAATGACCTAAATATTCATCTAATGACACAAATACACCGATTGGATGCACATGATTGGTTAAAAGCATTAATTGGACTAAAATAAGGCTATGGAGGATGAATATGACCTAAATGTTAATCCAATTACACAAATTAACTTATTGGATGCAAAAGATTGGTTAAAAACCCTAAATGGACTAGAATAAGCCAATGGAGGACGAAAATGACCTAAATATTAATCCAATGACACAAATGAACTTTTTGGATGCACACGATTTGACAAAATCCCTAAATGAACAAGAATAAGTCAAGGGAGGACGAAATTTATCTAAATGTTAATCCCATGACAAAAACACACCTATTGGAAGCACAAAAGTCGTTAAAAACCCTATTTTAACAAGAATAAGCCTAGGGTTGACGAAAAATGACATAAATGTCAATCCAATGACACAAATGAACTTTTTGGATGCCCAACATTGGACAAAAACCTTCAATGGACTAGAATAAGCTTTGGAAGGAAGAAAATTACCTAAATGTTAATCCTATGACACAAACACGCCTATTGGAAGCACAAGATCTGTTGAAAACCCCAATTAGAGTAGAATAAATTTAAGGACGACGAAAATGACCTAAATATTAATCCAATAACACAAACACATGTTTTGGATGCACAAGATTGGTTAAAAACCCTAATTGAACTAGAATAACCATAGGGAGGATGAAAAAGACATAAATGATAATACAATGACACAAATGATCTTTTTGGATGCACAAGAGTGGACAAAAACCATAAATGGATAACAATAAGCTTAGGGAGGACGAAAATAACCTAAATGTTAATCCAATGACACAAACACACCTATTGGATGCACAAGATCGGTTATAAACCCTAATTGGACTAGAATAAGCCTAGGGAGGACAAAAATGACCTAAATGTTAATCCTATGACACAAATGAACTTCTTGGATGCACAGGATTGGTTAAAAACAAGAAATGGAAAAGAATAAGCCTAGGGAGGATGAAAATGAACTAAATGTTAGTACAATGACACAAATGAAGTTATTGGATGCACAAGATAGAACATAAACACTAAATGGACTAGAATAAGCGTAGGGAGCACGAAAATAACCTAAATGTTAATCCAATGACACAAATGAACTTATTGCATGCACAAGATTGGTTAAAAACAAGAAATGGAAAAGAATAAGCCTTGGGAGGATGAAAATGAACTAAATGTTAGTACAATGACACAAATGAAGTTATTGGATGCACAAGATAGAACATAAACACTAAATGGACTAGAATAAGCGTAGGGAGCACGAAAATAACCTAAATGTTAATCCAATGACTCAAACACAACTATAGGTTGCACAAGGTTGGTTCAACACGCTAATTGGAGTAGAAAAAGGCTAGGGAGGACGGAAATGACCTAAATATTCATCCACTAACAAAAATACATCGATTGGATGCACATGATTGGTTAAAAACACTAATTGGACTAGAATAAGGCCAGGGAGGATGAATATGACCTAAATGTTAATCCAATGACACAAATGAACTTATTGGATGCAAAAGATTGGTTAAAAACCATAAATGGACTAGAATAAGCCTGAGGAGGAGGAAAATGACCTAAACGTTAATCCAAGGACACAAACACACGTATTGGATGCACAAGATTGGTTAAAACCCTTAATTGGACTAGAACAAGGCTCGGGATGACGAAAAATGACCTAAATTTTAATCCAATGACACAAATAAACTTATTGGATGCACAAGATTGGATAAAAACCCTAAATGGACTAGAATAAGCCTCGGGAGCACAGAACTGACTTAAATGTTAATCCAATGACACAAACACACCTATTGGATGCACAAGATTGGTTAAAAACCCTAAATGGACTAGACTATGCCTAGAGAGAATGAAAATGACCTAAATGTTAATCTAATGACATAAACACACTTATTGGATGCAAAAACATTGGTTAAAAACCCTAATTGGACTAGAATAAGCCTAGGGAGGACGAAAATCACCTAAATATTCATCCAATGACACAAATGACCTTTTTGGATGCACAAGATTTGACAAAATCCCTAAATGAACAAGAATGAGTGTACGGAGGACGAAAATGATCTAAATGTTAATCCCATGACAAAAACACACCTATTGGATGCACAAAATTCGTTAAAAACCCTATTTGAACAAGAATAAGCCTAGGGATGACGAAAAATGACATAAATGTTAATCCAATGACACAAATGAACTTTTTGGATGCACAACGTTGGACAAAAACCCTCAATGGACTAGAATAAGCTTGGGTAGGAAGAAAATGACCTAAATGTTAATCCTATAACACAAACACGCCTATTGGAAGCACAAGATCTGTTGAAAACCCAAATTAGAGTAGAATAAGCTTAAGGAAGACGAAAATGACCTAAATGTTAATCCAATGACACAAACACACGTGTTGGATGCACAAGTTTGGTTAAAAACCCTTTTTGGATGCACAAGATTGGACAAAAACGTTAAATGGATAAGAATAAGCATAGGGAGGACGAAAATAACCTAAATGTTAATCCAATGACACAAACACACCGATTGGATGCACAAGATTGGTTATAAACCCTAATTGGACTAGAATAAGCTTAGGGAGGACGAAAATGACCTAAATGTTAATCCTATGACTCAAATGAACTTATTGGATGCACAAGATTGGTTAAAAACCCTAAATTGGACTAGAATAAGCCTAGGGAGGACGTAAATGACCTAAATGTTAATCCAATGACACAAAATTTATTTTTGGATGCACAAGAGTGGACAAAAACCCTAAATGGACAAGACTAAGCCTAAGAGGACGAAAATAACCTAAATGTTATTCCAATGACACAAAAACACCTAAACGCTAATTGAACTAGAATAAGCTTAGGGAGAACGAAAATGACCTAAATGTTAATCCAATGACACAAATGAACTTCTTGGATGCACAAGATTGGTAAAAAAACAAGAAATGGACAAGAATAAGCCTAGGGAGGACGAAAATGAACTAAATGTTAATTCAATGACACAAATGAAGTTATTGGATGCAAAAGATTGGTTAAAAATCCTAAATGAACTAGAATAAGCCTGGGGAGGATTAAAATGACATAAATGTTAATCCAAGGACACAAACACACGTATTGGATGCACAAGATTGGTTAAAACCCCTAATTGGAATAGAATAAGCCTATGCACGACGAAAAATGACCTAAATTTTAATCCAATGACAAAAATAAACTTATTGGATGCAAAAGATTGGACAAATGTAGGAAATTATGGCCTCTATTTGTAAAAAAATATATGAGAAATGTATTTACTAATCTTACAAGATTACTAATCAGATTAACAATAATCGGTTGCGGAATTTATTCAGGAACAAAGATTCACAGTTGCATGAATTATCAATATAAGAGTACAGATACAATGTTTATTCAGAATATTAATCAATACATAAATTCACCAATTCAAACACTTAGGAATAAGCATTCAAGCAATATCAAAATAAAGAGAAAGGATAAGAAAAACGTGCACCAAGATTTATACTGGTTCAACTATCAGTTTGATAGCCTACATCAAGTCCTGAAATCTAAACCAGATTTCATCCTTTCCAATAGAATTAACTTGAGTATGTTTTACAGATTGTCCAACTCACACATGGCCTATCTATCCAACTCACTCGCTTCTATTACAATGCCACCTTATCCCTGGAGTTACTCACCAAGATGAGACTTCTTCTTGATGAACACTTACACCAACAAAGATAGTCACCAGTTTACACCACTGGATTTCCAGAACTTTCTTTACAGATTGTTTTTACAGAAAAGAATAAAAGCGAACAAATGACGATGACTCAATCACAATATGAATTTCACACAAAGAGGATTTCCCAAATGAGTATTTTGTGTGATGAAAATAATTGTTTCAAGTGTAGTGTATTGGTTGTTAGAAAATGTGTAACAGTCATTTGAAAATGTGATTGAATCAGCTTATATATATTTAGAAAAACATTAGGTCAATCGATTTTATTGAAGTTTAAAACCAGCTTAATCGATTGCCCAATCGATTATCGTTCTTCTTGTTTTTCTTGAATCTTTAAAATATAAGCATGAATCGATTTGCCAATCGATTCTTTTAATGCATAAATCAGAAACTGATACTAAGGATCCTATCATGCCTCTAAACATTTTCATATCTATAGGTTTTCCCTTCTCATCCTTATCTAAATGACAAGCTTGACTCATGGGTGTATCAATGGATTTAAACTTATCAAAACCAAACTTCTTTAAAAGAATAGGTTTTCCCGTCTCATCCTTATCTAAATGACAAGCTTGACTCATGGGTGTATCAATGGATTTAAACTTATCAAAACCAAACTTCTTTAAAAGATCATTACAGTATTTGGTTTGACTTAGGAAAATGCCATTCTTGCTTTATTTGATTTGAAATCCCAAGAAGTAAGTTAATTCTCCCATCATGGACATTTCAAATCTTCCTTTCATTGTATTTTCAAATTCTTTGCAAAGCTTATTGTTTGTTGATCCAAAGATTATGTCATCAACATAAATTTGGACCAATAGAATGTCTTTTCCTTTTGTTTTTATAAAAAGTGTCTTGTCTACATTTCCTCTTAAAAAGTTTTCTTGT
>NC_021164.2:27987519-27995603 GCF_000331145.2 Cicer arietinum
CTGTCACCTACTAACCTTATGTCTTTATTCTCCTTGTGCTCAATTATACAAGACTGAGATGTAAAGCATACCTGGAATCCCTTATCACAGAGTTGACTTATACTAATCAAATTGTGCTTTAAATCCTTTACATAAAGAACGTATTTAATCACCGTAGTCGATTCGTTCCCTATGTCTCCAATACCGAGTATCTTACCTTTGTTATTGTCACCGTATTTAACAAATCCTCCATCTTTTAAGTTTAGAGACAAGAACTTTGACTTGTCTCCAGTCATATGCTTTGAACATCCACTTTCTAGGTACCATGAATGAGTTCTGGATGTCAAGCATATCTGCAAAATGTAATTTAAATTTTGGTTTTAGGTACCCAATTCAGATTGGGTCCTGGAGGGTTAGTTTCAAACATTGGTGTCTTTACTTTCCAAATCTGTTTCCATCCTCTGTTAGCTAGTTTTTTCAGTTTACAATTAAAAACCATATGACCCTTTTTATAGCAAAAGTGACATGAAACAACAGAGGATGAATTCTGATTCGGTTTAGTGAAGATATCATGCATATGCTTAGATCTAACAAACTTCTGATTGTTTTTAACATTCCTGTTTTGTCTATAGCCAAGTCCAGATTTTTCATTTAGATTTCTTTAGTTTCCAAGAAGCATATCTAAATTGTTTTTACCATTATTGAACTTTGCTAAATCACATTTCAGTGCATAAGTTTCCTTTTTCAGATTTTCATTGGTGTCTTTAAGAGACTCATGTTTCAGCTTAATCTCTTCACAAAGCATGCACTTTTCTTCTAACAGTTCTTAGTGCTAATTAACTGTTTGATTACATTAACATATTCATCATGTAGTTCATTAAATGCGTCATGTAATTCATCATAAGAAGGATTGGATTTAGAACTTACCTCACTATCAGAATCTAAATCTGTGTTGGCCATTAGACAAAGATTAGCTTCTTCTTCTTCTGAAAATGTAGAGGACTCTTCATCATTATTGTTCCAAGCTATATAGGCTTTTCTGGTCTTAAGATGTGGTTGATTGCCTTTAGCCTTTGCAGTCTTATTCTTGTTTTGAAATTGGAAGCACTCAGATTTTATATGTCATGTCTTCCCACACTCAAAGCAGGTTATCTTGCTGTCATGTGTCTTTGAACTTGAGGGTTTTCTTGATTTGCTATCTTTCTTTTTCAGAAACTTTTTGAATTTTCTGACAAGTAATCCAAGTTCTGAATCTTCATCGGTCTCACTATTTGAATCGTCAGTGCATATCTCTTGTTCGGACTTTGTTTGATGTGCTTGGGCTTTAAGAGACAGCCCTTTTCTTTTTTTGTCAGTCTGTTCAGCTTCACTCAGTCTATGCAGTTCCATCTCATGCTCTCTTAATTTTCCAAATAGTGTGGCAAATGACATGCTACCAAGGTCTTTTGATTCTGCTATGGCAGTGATCTTTGGCTGCCACTCTCTGGTCAAGCACCTCATCACCTTGCTGATTTGCTACTCATTGTCAATCACCTTACCAAGAGCATTTAGATTATTGACTATGTAAGTAAATCTTGTCTGCATATCATTAACGGATTCCTCTTTCTTCATGTTGAACAACTCATACTCATGCATTAGTGTGTTGATTCGGGCCCTTTTAACATCTGTTGTTCCTTCATGCGTTTGTTGCAATGTGTCCCACATTTCCTTGGCAGCTTTGCAGTTAGACACCCTGAAAAATTAGTCAGCGCTTAAAGCAGAGGTAATAATGTTTTTAGCCTTAGTATTGTATCCAACCTTTTTCTTGTCATCCTCAGACCAATCTGATATGGGTTTTGGGATTGACGAATCACCTGTGGCAGCTATGGTTGGCACAAAGGGACCATCTATTACTGCTTCTAGAATATCAAGATTACATGCTTCAAGAAAAATTAACATCCTCTCTTTCCAATACATGTAGGCAGCCCCATTAAATGCAGGGGGCCTAGCCAAGGATGCACCTTCTCCCAAAAATTCTACAGAGGTCATTCTCTTTTATGATAGTTAGTCTAAAAAAGATTAGGCTCTTGATGCCAATTGTAGGAAATTATGGCCTCTATTTGTTAAAAAATATATGAGAAATGTATTTACTAATCTTACAAGATTACTAATCAGATTAACAATAATTGGTTGCGGAATTTATTCAGGAACAAAGATTCACAGTTGCATGAATTATCAATATAAGAGTACAGATACAATGCTTATTCAGAATATTAATCAATAATGAAATTCACCAATTCAAACATTTAGGAATAAGCATTCAAGCAATATCAAAATAAAGAGAAAGGATAAGAAAAACGTGCACCAAGATTTATACTGGTTCGGCTATCAGTTTAATAGCCTACATCCAGTCCTGAAATCTAAACCAGATTTCAACCTTTCCAATAGAATTGACTTGAGTACGTTTTACAGATTGTCCAGCTCACACATGGCCTATCTATCCAACTCACTCGCTTCTATTACAATGCCACCTTATCCCTGGAGTTACTCGCCAAACTCTCACGAGATCAAGATGAGACTTATTCTTGATGAACACACGCACCAACAAAGATAGTCACCAGTTTAAACCACTGGATTTCCAGAACTTTCTTTACAGATTGTTTTTACAGAAAAGAAAAAAAGCAGACAAATGATGATGACTCAATTACAATATGAATTTCACACAAAGAGGATTTGCCAAATGAGTATTTTGTGTGATGAAAATAATGGTTTCAAGTGTAGTGTATTGGTTGTTAGAAAATGTGTAACAGTCATTTGAAAATGTGATTGAATCAGCTTATATATATTCAGAAAAACATCAGGTCAATTGATTGCTCAATCGATTTTATAGAAGTTTAAAACCAGCTTAATCGATTGCCCAATCGATTATCGTTCTTCTTGTTTTTCTTGAATCTTTAAAATATAAGCATGAATCGATTTGCCAATCGATTCTTTTAATGCATAAATCAGAAACTGATACTAAGAACATATCAGAATCGATTGAGTAATCGATTAAAGGTGTTTTGTTCAAACAACGAGATCAAAACAATCGATTGCTCAGTCGACGTATATCCATAGTCCTAATCGATTTGGCAATGAGCTGAATTCTTCCTGTAACTCAAACATTTAGCTTTAATCGATTCGTCAACCGATTGTGCTGGTCACATTGACTCAGACATTTACTTCAATCGATTGTGTTGGTCACAGTGACTCAGACATTTACTTCAATCGATTTGCCAATCGATTGTGCTTGTTACAGAACCTCAGCTATTTGGTCAAAATCAATGTGCCAATCGATTATTCAATGTGTTTCTGATAAATGATTAACTTCAATCGATTACCTAATCGATTGTCACAAAACTTGTAGTTTAAGAAACTTAATTCAGTTGATTGTCCAATCGATTTGGTTGATCACAGAACTTATTCCTGATGAAAAACGTTTTCACAATCGATTTTCTAATCCATTGATTCAGTAAGTGGTTGGTTCTGTGAATCACAAAATGGATTACTCAATTGATGTCCTAATCGATTGTCCAATTGATTGGATTAAGCCCATAACTCAGGTTTCACTAAAAACTTTTAAGTAATCGATTTCCCAATCGATATACGTAGTATAAACTCTTGTTCTGAGTCAGATAATCGATTGCCCAATTGATTCATCAATTGACTTATTAGTTGATTGATTTACTTTCTTTGGCAAATACTTAAGTATGAAATCATAGTGATTAGTCTACTAAAATAACTACTATGACAACTAATCACACTATACATATTTGCATCTTTCTCAAGCACATCCTCCAATTTTGGTTGATTCCTTTAGTTCCAAGCTTTTGTTCCAAGTGTATAGTGTTTGCTTGTTTGCCTGAAATGTTTCTCAATTCAAATCATTAGATCAATCAAATACTTCATGTGTATTGTATGTTTGGGAATTAAATCAAAAAACATGATCAAGGAAGCTCATGATTTACAAACTCCCCCTTTTTGATTTAATGACAAACACACAGTTTTAACCTTGAGATTATTTTAGAATCTCCCCCTGAATTTTAGAGTTTATGATACATTTCAATAACATAATCACAAGCTATTCGCATTTATTCAAATCAGAGTATTATAGCTTTAGTATCAGAGTACAATCAGGGTACATTATGAGATATAGACAATCAGAGCAATATCATATCACATGATTCGAGCAATAATCAGAGCAATATCATATCACATGATTCGAGCAATAATCAGAGCATCACATAATCAATAGCACAAGTTAAACTTTGATACCAATCACCAATGTAATATCACAAGTTAAATTTTATACCAATCTCCCCCTTTTGTCATTGAATTCAAAAAGAAATACAAGAGAGAGTGATTAATCAAAAAGAATCATAAGATATATACAAAAATATAACAAAGCAACAAAGAAAAACGAAATCCTAATCAACTAAACTAGGACTGCTCCTCATTATCACCAATGGGAGAGGTTGAGACTGCTGTATTATCCTCAGCAAGTGTCTCCTCACCATGAGGTTTAGTTCTTTCTAGATTGGTAGGATGTGGTTCTTCAGCTGCTTGCTTGCCAATTTCAACAATGTCTTCAAAAGACATTTTGAGATCCAAGTGCTCTTGGATGGCATCCATATCTTGAACTACTGAGTTCAAAGTTTCTTGGAGTTTCATAAGAGAGGCTTCCACCGTAGCATTGTGGGCAGCCTGAGACTGCATCAGCTCCACCAGCTTAGCCAAAAGCTCAGATTGTGCTTCAGCTGGCTCAGTTGGTTCAGCACTTGGTTGTGCTTGATCAACACTTGGTTGTATCCTTGTTCAAATGCCATTGATCCTTTTCAATTGCATCTGATTAAAAATGGATTCACCAAAGGTTAGAGTGTTTTTAATTGATTCTTCATTGACACATGAAACCTTGAAGTGTCTCAGAATCTTTGTAATTAACTGGGGGTAGGGAAGCAGCAGCTTGCCTTGTGCTGATTCAACCATGTTAATCAACACAATCTAAGCCCAGCTCGTCTTGAGCTCCTTGTACAGGCCCCAAAGCAGGATAATATCCAGCCTTTGTACAACGGCGTGATTTCCAGATCGAGGTACTAATATCCGTGTTAGCACATACATCAGCATACGATGATGGACCTTCATCTGACCGGTTGGAAGGGATACTTTCTCAACAAAACCTTCCATCATCAGGTCCTGAATTGCCGTATGCCTATCCACTGATGATTCCCAGGCGTCATCAGTTGAATCAGGATCTTTTCTTCCATCAATAGATGCTCCAAAGAATGGTAATCCTGACAGCTTGGAGAATTCTTCAAAAGTCATTGAGATCTTCTTACCCTTGACTTCAGCCTCGAATCCAGTTTTGGTGAGTTTGAAGATAGAGTAGAAGGCTCTAATCAGCCTTGGGTAGATTTCCAGAGAACATCAAAGGAAATCCACTAATCCATGAAACCTCAAGTGATTTTGGAAAGTAAACCCATTTGAATCAAAATAGGTAAAATCCAGAGTTCTCGCCTCTTGGATTTTCCTTTTTAAGAAAGAAGAAGGGAGAACAATTTCTTCAACAGGTTTGCCTTTGGGAGGCTGAACCTTCTTTGGTTGGGGGGTAGATATAGCCTTCTTCTTTTTCTGGGTTGCTCATTTCATGGCATCCCCCATGAGTTTTTCAGATGGAGGAGCTTTCCTCTTTTTTGTTGTTTCTTGAGTGATTGCAACAACCTTCCCTTTGTCTGTAGCTAATACCTTATGAGTAGGTATTGAGACTCTTTTAGCAGAAAGTGAAGGAGGTTGAGGGGAGAGTGTTTTTCCACTAGATGTTGAAGAAGAATCTAGGGAAACTGATTTAGAAGAGGATGATTGAGGTCTTGCAGTTTGCTTCACTCGTGCCATTGTAGATTTTGGAAATTTAACATGTTTGAGAAGGTTGGGAAGGAATAAGGCACAGAAAAATTTGAGTTTGGGAGAGAGAAAATGAACTGAATGGTGAAAGTGGGTTGAGAAATCGATTTAGGGATTTATATAGAACTGTTCAGAATCAATTTTATTTCACATATGGGTTTACCAAATCGATTGTCCAATCAATTGTGTTACCGTTACTTGAGTGAGATGAAATGTATCTGTTACAACCACTTCCAACAGCTATAATTTTTCTCCAACAGTCGTCTTGTAAATCGATTTCGTAAATTATTCTTCAGTTTAATAAATCGATGTCCAAATCGATTTCCTTATTAGTTCAGAAATCTTCTCATCTCAGCATCGATTTCCAAATCGATTCATATAAGTGCAGGTAAAAAAAACTGACTCAATCGATTTCCCAATCGATGCTCGGGTTAGAGGTTGAAAAACCTCTCAAATTTGTGGATGTCTTAACCAAACAATCGATTATCAAATCGATTCTTTAAGAGATTTTCCAAATCTTCCATCGATTTCTCAATCGATTGTATAGACGAATACTCCAGCATTTTGACATATGAGATTGGCTAAATCGATTATAGTGTTTGTGATTTAGAAAAATAAGACACTATGTATCACAAATCGATTATAGTGTTTGTGATTATGCAATCGATTATCGTGTTTTTAATTTTGACAATTAAAACACTGTGCATCATAAATCGATTATGCAATTGTTTTGTAATGTTGTTTTCCTATCTGGTCACAGGATAATCGATGTTTCAATCGATTTTGTCACAAGGATCAGATTTCATTGAGATCTATAATACTAAGTTTCATTCTAATGAAGAAGAAATTGTCCTTAGGTAAGGCTTTGGTGAAAATATCAGCCAACTGATCAGCTGTATTGACATATTCAAGCTTGATCTTACCCTGTTGATATTGATCCCTAATAAAATGATGTCTAATCTCTATATGTTTGGTTCTAGAATGCATGACAGGATTCTTAGTGATATTTATAGCACTAGTATTATCACACATGATGGGCACAATACCTAGATCAACACCAAAGTAAGAAAGGTATTGTTGCATCCATAAAATTTGTGCACAATAGCTACCAGCAACTACATATTCAGCTTCAGCTGTTGAAAGTGCAACATTATTTTGTTTCTTGCTATGCCAAGATACAAGTGAGTTCCCTAATAGTTGGGAAGTACCAGATGTACTTTTTCTGTCCAATTTGCAGCCAGCAAAATCAGAATCAGAATAACCAACTAGAGTGCAAGTAGATCCCTTAGGATACCACAAACCTAGATTTTTGGTTCCTATAAGATATCTAAAAATCCTTTTGACTGCACTTAGATGGGATTCTTTTGGATTGGCTTGGTATCTAGCACACATGCAAACACTAAACATAATGTATGGTCTACTAGCTGTAAGGTATAGTAAGGATCCTATCATGCCTCTAAACATTGTCATATCTATAGGTTTTCCCTTCTCATCCTTATCTAAATGACAAGCTTGACTCATGGGTGTATCAATGGATTTAAACTTATCAAAACCAAACTTCTTTAAAAGATCATTACAGTATTTGGTTTGACTTAGGAAAATGCCATTCTTGCTTTGTTTGATTTGAAATCCCAAGAAGTAAGTTAATTCTCCCATCACGGACATTTCAAATCTTCCTTTCATTGTATTTTCAAATTCTTTACAAAGCTTATTGTTTGTTGATCCAAAGATTATGTCATCAACATAAATTTGGACCAATAGAATGTGTTTTCCTTGTCTTTTGATAAAAAGTGTCTTATCTACATTTCCCCTTGAAAAATTTTCTTGTAAGAGGAAATTGCTTAGCTTTTCATACCAAGCTCTGGGAGCTTTTTTCAAGCCATAAAGGGCTTTTGTTAGTTTGAACACATGGTTTGGGAACATAGGATCTTCAAAACCAGGTGTTTGACTAACAAATACTTCCTCTTGGATGTCTCCATTTAATAAGGCACTTTTTACATCCATTTGATAAAGTTTAAAGTCCATTATACATGCATAAGCAAGCAGGATTCTAATGGCTTCTAGTCTAGCTACAGGGGCATAGGTTTCATCATAGTCAATGCCCTCCTCTTGGTTGTAACCCTTGGCCACTAGCCTAGCTTTATTCCTAGTAATTACCCCATTCTCGTCCATTTTGTTTCTAAAAACCC
>NC_021164.2:27997619-27999151 GCF_000331145.2 Cicer arietinum
GGGAGTCCTAGAACTAACTGTTTACTAACTAGTTTGTTCAGGTGATCCATATGTATATGAGCCACTCTCTTATGCCATAACCAGTTTTCATAAGAATTGGATAATAAGCAGCAAATAGTACTAGCAGGCAAAGCATTAAAATCAAGCATGTAAATGTTATTGATTCTGTCACCTACTAACCTTATGTCTTTATTCTCCTTGTGCTCAATTATACAAGACTGAGATGTAAAACTTACTTGGAATCCCTTATCACAGAGTTGACTTATACTAATCAATTTGTGCTTTAGATCCTTGACATAAAGACGTCTTTGATCATTGTAGTCGATTCGTTTCCTATATCTCCAATACCGAGTATCTTACCTTTGTTATGTCACCGTATTTAACATATCCTCCATCTTTTAAGTTTAGAGACAAGAACTTTGACTTGTCTCCAGTCATATGCTTTGAACATCCACTTTCTAGGTACCATGAATGAGTTCTGGATGTCAAGCATATCTGCAAAATGTAATTTAAATTTTGGTTTTAGGTACCCAATTCAGATTGGGTCATGGAGGGTTAGTTTCAAACATTGGTGTCTTTACTTTCCAAATCTGTTTCCATCCTCTGTTAGCCAGTTTTTTCAGTTTACAATTAAAAACCATATGACCCTTTTTACAGCAAAAGGGACATGAAACAGCAGAGGATGAATTCTGATTCGGTTTAGTGAAGATATCATGCATATGCTTAGATCTAACAAACTTTTGATTGTTTTTAACATTCCTGTTTTGTCTATAGCCAAGTCCAGATTTTTCATTTAGATTTCTTTGGTTTCCAAGAAGCATATCTAAATTGTTTTTACCACTATTGAACTTTGCTAAATCACATTTCAGTGCATAAGTTTCCTTTTTCAGATTTTCATTTGTGTCTTTAAGAGACTCATGTTTCAGCTTAATCTCTTCACAAAGCATGCACTTTTCTTCTAACAGTTTCTTAGTGCTAATTAACTGTTTGATTACATTAACATATTCATCATGTAGTTCATTAAATGCGTCATGTAATTCATCATAAGAAGGATTGGATTTAGAACTTACCTCACTATCAGAATCTGAATCTGTGTTGGCCATTAGACAAAGATTAGCTTCTTCTTCTTCTGAAGATGTAGAGGACTCTTCATCATTATTGTTCTAGGCTATATAGGCTTTTCTGGTCTTAAGATGTGGTTGATTGCCTTTAGCCTTTGCAGTCTTATTCTTGTTTTGAAATTTGAAGCACTCAGATTTTATATGTCATGTCTTCCCACACTCAAAGCAGGTTATCTTGCTGTCATGTGTCTTTGAACTTGAGGGTTTTCTTGATTTGCTATCTTTCTTTTTCAGAAACTTTTTGAATTTTCTGACAAGTAATCCAAGTTCTGAATCTTCATCGGTCTCACTATTTGAATCGTCAGTGCAGATCTCTTGTTCGGACTTTGTTTGATGTGCTTGGGCTTTAAGAGACAGCCCTTTTCTTTTTTTGTCAGTCTGTTCAGCTTCACTCAGTCTATGCAGTTCCAT
>NC_021164.2:27999203-28000568 GCF_000331145.2 Cicer arietinum
TTATTTCTTCTTGGACATTATTCTTTGGCTGCCACTCTCTGGTCAAGCACCTCATCACCTTGCTGATTTGCTACTCATTGTCAATCACCTTACCCAGAGCATTTAGATTATTGACTATGTGAGTAAATCTTGTCTGCATATCATTAACGGATTCCTCTTTCTTCATGTTGAACAACTCATACTCATGCATTAGCGTGTTCATTCGGGCCCTTTTAACATATGTTGTTCCTTCATGCGTTTGTTGCAATGTGTCCCACATTTCCTTGGCAGCTTTGCAGTTAGACACCCTGAAAAATTAGTCAGCGCTTAAAGCAGAGGTAATAATGTTTTTAGCCTTAGCATTGTATCCTACCTTTTTCTTGTCATCCTCAGACCAATCTGATATGGGTTTTGGGATTGACGAATCACCTGTGCCAGCTATGGTTGGCACAAAGGGACCATCTATTACTGCTTCTAGAATATCAAGATTACATGCTTCAAGAAAAATTAACATCCTCTCTTTCCAATACATGTAGGCAGCCCCATTAAATGCAGCGGGCCTAGCCAAGGATGCACCTTCTCCCAGAAATTCTACAGAGGTCATTCTCTTTTATGATAGTTAGTCTAAAAAAGATTAGGCTCTTGATGCCAATTGTAGGAAATTATGGCCTCTATTTGTTAAAAAATATATGAGAAATGTATTTACTAATCTTACAAGATTACTAATCAGATTAACAATAATCGGTTGCGGAATTTATTCAGGAACAAAGATTCACAATTGCATGAATTATCAATATAAGAGTACAGATACAATGCTTATTCAGAATATTAATCAATAATGAAATTCACCAATTCAAACATTTAGGAATAAGCATTCAAGCAATATCAAAATAAAGAGAAAGGATAAGAAAAACGTGCACCAAGATTTATACTGGTTCGGCTATCAGTTTGATAGCCTACATCCAGTTCTGAAATCTAAACCAGATTTCAGCCTTTCCAATAGAATTGACTTGAGTACGTTTTACAGATTGTCCAGCTCACACATGGCCTATCTATCCAACTCACTCGCTTCTATTACAATGCCACCTTATCCCTGGAGTTACTCGCCAAACTCTCACGAGATCAAGATGCGACTTCTTCTTGATGAACACACGCACCAACAAAGATAGTCACCAGTTTAACCACTGGATTTCCAGAACTTTCTTTACAGATTGTTTTTACAGAAAAGAAAAAAAGCAGACAAATGATGATGACTCAATTACAATATGAATTTCACACAAAGAGGATTTGCCAAATGAGTATTTTGTGTGATGAAAATAATTGTTTCAAGTGTAGTGTATTGGTTGTTAGAAAATGTGTAACAGTCATTTGAAAATGTGATTGAAT
>NC_021164.2:28000668-28005650 GCF_000331145.2 Cicer arietinum
TTCTTGTTTTTCTTGAATCTTGAAAATATAAGCATGAATCGATTTGCCAATCGATTCTTTTAATGCATAAATCAGAAACTGATACTAAGAACATATCAGAATCGATTGAGTAATCGATTAAAGGTGTTTTGTTCAAACAACGAGATCAAAACAATCGATTGCTCAGTCGACGTATATTCATAGTCCTAATCGATTTGGCAATGAGCTGAATTCTTCCTGTAACTCAAACATTTAGCTTTAATCAATTCGTCAACCGATTGTGCTGGTCACATTGACTCAGACCTTTACTTCAATCGACTGTGTTGGTCACAGTGACTCAGACATTTACTTCATTGGATTTGCCAATCGATTGTGCTTGTTACAGAACCTCAGCTATTTGGTCAAAATCAATGTGCCAATAGATTATTCAATGTGTTTCTGATAAATGATTAACTTCAATCGATTACCTAATCGATTGTCACAAAACTTGTAGTTTAAGAAACTTAATTCAGTTGATTGTCCAATCGATTTGGTTGATCACATAACTTATTCCTGATGAAAAACGTTTTCACAATCGATTTGCCAATCGATTGATTCAGTAAGTGGTTGGTTCTGTGAATCACAAAATGGATTACTCAATTGATGTCCCAATCGATTGTCCAATTGATTGGATTAAGCCCATAACTCAGGTTTCACTAAAAACTTTTAAGTAATCGATTTCCCAATCGATATACGTAGTATAAACTCTTGTTCTGAGTCAGACAATCGATTGCCCAATTGATTCATCAATTGACTTATTAGTTGATTGATTTACTTTCTTTGGCGAATACTTAAGTATGAAATCATAGTGATTAGTCTACTAAAATAAGTACTATGACAACTAATCACACTATACATATTTGCATCTTTCTCAAGCACATCCTCCAATTTTGGTTGATTCCTTGAGTTCTAAGCTTTTGTTCCAAGTGTATAGTGTTTGCTTGTTTGCCTGAAATGTTTCTCAACTCAAATCATTAGATCAATCAAATACTTCATGTGTATTGTATGTTTGGGAATTAAATCAAAAATCATGATCACGGAAGCTCATGACTTACAACAAAAACCCTAAATGGACTAGAATAAGCCTAGGGAGCACGAAACTGACCTAAATGTTAATTCAATGACACAAATGAACTTATTGGATGTAGAAGATTGGACAAAAACCCTAAATGGTCTTGAATAAGCATAGTGAGGATGAAAATGACTTAAATATTAATCCAATGACACAAAAAAAACTATTGGATGCACATTATTGGTTAAAATCCCTAATTGGACTAGATTAAGCCAAGGGAAGACAAATATAACCTAAAATCTAATCCAACGACACAAATGAACATATTTAATGCAAAAGATTGGCTTAAAACCCTAAATGGACTAGAATAAGGTTAGGGAGAAATAAAATTACCTAAACGTTAATCCAATGACACTAACACACGTATTGGATTCACAAAATTTGTTAAAAACCCTAATTGGACTAGAATAGGCCTAGGAAGCAAGAAAATGATTTAAATGTTAATCCAATGACACAAATGATCTTTTTGGATGCACAAGATTGGACAAAAACCCTAAATGGAGGACGAAAATTACCTAAATCTTAATCCAATGACACAAACACACCTATTGGATGCACAAGATTGGTTATAAACCCTAAATGGACAAGAATAACCCAAGGGAGGACGAAAATGAACTAACTGTTAATACAATCACACAAATGAAGTTATTAGATGCACAAGATTGGACAAAAACCCTAAATGGACTAAAATAAACGCAGGGAGCACGAAAATAACCTAAATGTTAATCCAATGACTCAAACACAACTGTTGGTTGCACAAGGTTGGTTAAAAACGCTAATTGGACTAGAAAAAGGCTAGGGAGGACAAAAACGGCCTAAATATTCATCCAACGACACAAATACACCGATTGGATGCACATGATTGGTTAAAAACACTAATTGGACTAGAATAAGCCCAGTGAGGATGAATATGACCTAAATGTTAATCCAATGACACAAATGAACTTATTGGATGCAAAATATTGGTTAAAAACCCTAAATGGACTAGAATAAGCCTAGGGATGACGAAAAATGACCTAAATTTTAATCCAATGACACAAATGAACATATCGGATGCACAAGATTGGATAAAAACCCTAAATGGACTAGAATAAGCCTAGGGAGCACAAAACTGAATTAAAAGTTAATCCAATGACACAAACACACTTTTTGGATGCATAACATTGGTTAAAAACCCTAATTGGACTAGAATAAGCCTACGGAGGACGAAAATCACCTAAATGTTAATCCAATGACACAAATGAACTTTTTGGATGCACAAGATTTGAAAAAATCCCTAAATGAACAAGAATAAGCCTAGGCAAGATGAAAATGATCTAATTGTTAATCCCATGATAAAAACACACCTATTGGATACACAAAATGCGTTAAAAACCCTATTTGAACAAGAATAAGCCTAGGGATGACGAAAAATGACATAAATATTAATCCAATGACACAAATGAACTTTTTGGATGCACAACATTGGACAAAAACTCTCAATGGACTAAAATAAGCTTGGGTAGGAAGAAAATGACCTAAATGTTAATCCTATGACAGAAACACGCCTATTGGAAGCACAAGATCCATTGAAAACCCCAATCAGAGTAGAATAAGCTTAGGGAGGACGAAAATGACCTAAATGTTAATCCAATGACACAAACACACGTGTTGGATGCACAAGATTGGTTATAAACCCTAATTGGACTAGAATAACCATAGGGAGGATGAAAATCACATAAATGTTAATACAATGACACAAATGATCTTTTTGGATGCACAAGATTGGACAAAAACCCTAAATGGATAAGAATAAGCATAGGGAGGACGAAAATAACCTAAATGTTAATCCAATGCCACAAACACACCTATTGGATGCACAAGATTGGTTATAAACCCTAATTGGACTAGAATAAGCCTAGGGAGGACAAAAATGACCTAAATGTTAATCCAATGACACAAACACACCTATTGGATGCACAAGATTGGTTATAAACCCTAATTGGACTAGAATAAGCCTAGGGAGGACAAAAATGACCTAAATGTTAATCCAATGACACAAACACACCTATTGGATGCACAAGATTGGTTATAAACCCTAATTGGACTAGAATAAGCCTAGGGAGGACAAAAATGACCTAAATGTTAATCCAATGACACAAACACACCTATTGGATGCACAAGATTGGTTATAAACCCTAATTGGACTAGAATAAGCCTAGGGAGGACAAAAATGACCTAAATGTTAATCCTACGACACAAAATAACTTATTGGATGCACAAGATCGGTTAAAAACCCTAAATTGGACTAGAATAAGCCTAGGGAGGACGAAAATTACCTAAATGTTAATCCAATGACACAAACACACCTATTGGATGCACAAGATTGGTTATAAACCCTAATTGGACTAGAATAAGCCTAGGGAGGACGAAAATTACCTAAATGTTAATCCAATGACACAAACACACCTATTGGATGCACAAGATTGGTTATAAACCCTAATTGGACTAGAATAAGCCTAGGGAGGACGAAAATTACCTAAATGTTAATCCAATGACACAAACACACCTATTGGATGCACAAGATTGGTTATAAACCCTAATTGGACTAGAATAAGCCTAGGGAGGACGAAAATTACCTAAATGTTAATCCAATGACACAAATGATCCTTTTGGATGCACAAGAGTGGACAAAAACCCGAAATGGACAAGACTAAGCCTAAGAGGACGAAAATAACCTAAATGTTAATCCAATGACACAAACACACCTATTGGATACACAAGATTGGTTATAAACGTTAATTGAACTAGAATAAGCTTAGAGAGGACAAAAATGACCTAAATGTTAATCCAATGACACAAACACACCTATTGGATGCACAAGATTGGTTAAAAACAAGAAATGGACAAAAATAAGCCTAGGGAGGACGAAAATGAACTAAATGTTAGTACAATGACACAAATGAAGTTATTGGATGCACAAGATTGGACAAAAACCCTAAATGGACAAGACTAAGCCTGAGAGGACGAAAATATCCTAAATGTTAATCCAATGACACAAACATACCTATTGGATACACAAGATTGGTTATAAACGTTAATTGAACTAGAATAAGCTTAGGGAGGACGAAAATGACCTAAATGTTAATCCAATGACACAAATGAACTTCTTGGATGCACAATGTAAGACCCATAATTTTAAAGTATACTTTATGTATATTAGTGTATTTTGGTATTGAACTCGGAGGCTTTTTAGCCAAAGTTATTAATATTTTGGAGTTTATATGATCAAAAAGATATTTTGATGCCGATTAGAATTACTCGTCGATGAATAAATTAAATTAACTGCGGTGAATCGTTTACGAAGAATTTAATGTGTTACGGGTGAAATGGTAATAATAATAAATATCTAGATATTTGTTAAATTATAATTAATATATATATATATGTATATATATGGTTGTTTGGAGGAAAAAGGAAAGGAGATAGAAAAGAAAGAAAAGGAAATAGAAAGAAAGGAAATTAGAAGGAAGGAAAAGGAAAAGAAAAGAAACATTTCCATCTTCTCTCTCCCTGCCTTGCGTGAACCTCCCTCCCTCATTCTTCCATTTTCGTTTTTCTTTGCCTCCTTTAAAGTTCGAGAATTGAAACCCAAGGCTAGTGGGTGAGAAAGATCAAGTTCCCAACTCCTTCCTCCTTCTCGGATTCAAAAACGGAGTTAGGGATTTCAAAACTGTCAAACACAAACCTCCCCGTTTCATCTAGATCTAAGCTTCGTTTCGCGAAGAGATAGAAGGGAAAGTTGCTCACTACCACGCTACGGTGCTAGGGAACCAACTTTGGAGGCGACGTTGCGAGCGGAGATTTTACCGGATTTACTCACGGTACCGTAATCGAACGTTAAAGCTAACGT
>NC_021164.2:28007702-28009314 GCF_000331145.2 Cicer arietinum
GGCGTATAGCTTTTTGGTAGGATGATCAGATTAGGATGATGTATAGGAACTAGGTGTCCTTCTTTTTGGATTGGAGTATTTTTAGTTTGGGAAAACTGTATTTATATTATTATTGCCAGTACGACTTCTTATGTGAATGGGTTCCATGTACCATTTATGGTTGTGTAAATGTTTTGGATTTCTAATTGGAGAAACTTTTCTGCTGCTTGTAAATTTTATTGACTCAGTTATTTATCCAAAGGCATTTCTTTATCTATTTCCCTGTTTTAGTTTAATTCCCTTTTAAAAAAAAAAATATACCCTCGCTTTGAAAAACTGTGGTGTTACAAAAACCGTCAAACACAAAACTTCCCGTTTCATCTAGATCTAAGCTTCGTTTAGCGAAGAGATAGAAGGGAAAGTTGCTCACTACCACGCTACGGTGCTAGGGAACAAACTTTGGAGGCGACGTTGCGAGCGGAGATTTTACCGGATTTACTCGCGGTACTGTAATCGAACGTTAAAGCTAACGTGAAGGTAAGGGCTCCTTCCAAACTTCTAGTTTGCATTTAGGGACTTATCTGTGATTGTGTGGAAAAGAATTTTGTTAGGGTTAGAGTGTTGATTTGGGGGAAAATGAATCTAAGGCTTTATGGGTAAAATCTTAGAGTTAGGTTTTGGTTATATTGATGAATGTTTCGTGGAAAATGAATTTAAACTCATTTATGTATGATTTTGAGTAAATGAAACTCGTTGTGTTTGAGTGGTGGATTGTGTTGATTTGTGTTCGTCGTATTTGACGTGTTCTTAATTAAGACTGATGAAATTTGATATGTGTATCTTTGGGTTTTGTGGAGAAATGAATTGATGTGTTTTGGTGTGGATTGTGGATTTAATTTGATAATATGTTTGAGTTTGTTTTGTGTGGAATTTGAAAACCATTAGAGTTAAACGAGTATTAAGAATGGAGAATCTCTTAATGTCTACGTTTACTTAATGTTGTCGTGAAAATCGTTTAAGTTAAATGAGTATTAAGAATGGGGAATCTCTTAATGTCTTGTTTACTTAATGTTTGTTTTGGAAAATCATTTAAGTTAAATGAGTATTAAGAATGAGGAATCTCTTAATGTCTTGTTTACTTAATGTTTGTTTTGGAAAATCATTTAAGTTAAATGAGTATTAAGAATGAGGAATCTCTTAATGTCTTGTTTACTTAATGTTTGTTTTGGAAAATCATTTAAGTTAAATGAGTATTAAGAATGAGGAATCTCTTAATGTCTTGTTTACTTAATGTTTGTTTTGGAAAATCATTTAAGTTAAATGAGTATTAAGAATGAGGAATCTCTTAATGTCTTGTTTACTTAATGTTTGTTTTGGAAAATCATTTAAGTTAAATGAGTATTAAGAATGGGGAATCTCTTAATGTCATGTTTACTTAATGTTTGTTGTGAAAATCGTTTAAGTTAAATGAGTATTAAAATAGGGGAATCTTTTAATATCTGCATTTGCTTAACGATTGTCGTGGATGGAGTCAGTATATGCTCATGCATTTTCATTCTTTTTGTAAATCGTGCAGACCCGTGATAGGTGGCACCTTGATAAATAGTACTTTGGCCTGTGTTAGGCGGTACAT
>NC_021164.2:28010084-28010400 GCF_000331145.2 Cicer arietinum
TTCCCTTCTATCTCTTCGCGAAACGAAGCTTAGATCTAGATGAAACGTGGAGGTTTGTGTTTGACGGTTTTGAAATCACTAACGCCGTTTTTCTTCGTTTTCGAAACAACGAGGAAGTATGAAGCTGAGAAATCCTTGCTTTCTTACCCACTAATCCTTGGGTTTCCACTACAAGAAAAACACCATTTTGTGGCCAACTTTATAAATATTTTGTGGCCGAATAAAATGCTCACAAATTAGTGACCGAAAAAGTCCTCACAAATGTCAAAATTGAAATTGGTCTTTATTTGTGGCTGAAAAAGCCCTCACAAATTTT
>NC_021164.2:28010900-28011386 GCF_000331145.2 Cicer arietinum
CCAAAACAAACATTAAGTAAACAAGACATTAAGAGACTCCCCATTCTTAATACTCGTTAAACTGTAATGGTTTTCAAATTCCACACAAAAAAAACTCAAACCTATAATCAGGTCCAATCCACAACTCACACCAAAACACATCAATTCATTTCTCCACAGAATCCAACCATACACACAACAAATTTCATCAGTATTAATTAAGAACACATCAAATACGACGAACACAAATCAACACAATCCACCACTCAAACACAACAAGTTTCATTTACTCAAAATCATACATAAATGAGTTTAAATTCATTTTCCACGAAACATTCATCAATATAACCAAAACCTAACTCTAAGATTTTACCCATAAAGCCTTAGATTCATTTTCCCCCAAATCAACACTCTAACCCTAACAAAATTCTTTTCCACACAACCACAGATAAGTCCCTAAATGCAAACTAAAAGTTTGGAAGGAGCCTTTACCTTAACGTTAGCTTT
>NC_021164.2:28011434-28012901 GCF_000331145.2 Cicer arietinum
GCTCGCAACGTCGCCTCCAAGTTGGTTCCCTAGCACCGTAGCATGGTAGTGAGCAACTTTCCCTTCTATCTCTTCGCGAAATGAAGCTTAGATCTAGATGAAACGGGGAGGTTTGTGTTTTACGGTTTTGAAATCCCTAACACCGTTTTTCTTCGTTTTTGAATCAAACAAGAAGAATGAAGTTGAGGAATCTTTGTATTCTAACTCACCAGTATCGGAGGTTATGCAATCCGATACGCAACCGGCCCAATTAGTGCAGAAATCTAATATGGTCGAATAAATTTCGGAGTCAACTTCTTCGATTTCAAGGCTTTACCTACTCCAGTAGTAGGTGTGACTCTCAGAAGTACATGGTCACCCTGTTCGAATTCCAAAAGTCTGCGACGCTTGTCCGCGTAACTCTTCTGGCGATCTTGTGAAGTCTTCATTTTCTCCTTGATCTTCCTTACTTTAGCTGTGGTCTGTTGCACCATCTCTGGTCCGACAATCATATTCTCACCGTCTTTATACCAACACAAGGGCGTCTGACACTTGCGTCCGTATAAAGCTTCATATGGTGCCATTCCAATACTTGCGTGGAAACTATTGTTGTAAGTGAACTCAATCAACGGAAGTACATCATCCCAACTTCCTCTATATCATCCAAGCTTCCCCTATCAACACATGCTCTCAACAGATCTTCCAAGGACTGATTCGTCCTTTCAGTCTGTCCGTCCGTTTGTGGATGGTAAGTTGAACTCAATCGTAGCTTCGTTCCCAAAGCTTCGTGCAATGCTCCCCAAAAATGTGATGTGAACTTCGGATCACGGTCTGATACAATGCTCGATGGTACCCCGTGTAACCTCACAATTTCAGCAATGTAGATCTCCGTTAGCTGATCTACCTTATAGGTGGTCCTTACCGGCAAAAAGTGAGCAGATTTAGTCAGCCGGTCCACTATCACCCATATAGAATCATTCTTCCTCCTTGTCTTCGGTAATCCGGTTATAAAATCCATGGAAATGCTGTCCCACTTCCATTCAGGTATATCTAAAGGTTGCAACATTCCAGCAGGTCGCTGATGTTCCACCTTCGCTTTCTGACAAGTTAGACAAGTGGATACATATTCCGCCACATGTTTCTTCATTCCTGGCCACCAATAATTCTGCCTCAAATCCTGATACATCTTTGTTGCCCCAGGATGAATACTCAGCTTACTCTTATGCGCCTCTTCTAGAATCGTTTTCCGCATATCTGTAATGGCTGGTACACAAATCCTACCATTACACCGCAAAACATTATCTGCCCCGATCTTGAACTCAGTCGTCTTCCCTTGTACTATTAGATTCCTCTTCTCTTGAATTAAGACGTCATCCTGAGAATTCGCAATGTCTTCAAGTAATCCACTCGAGATCTTAATCATTCCGAATTTCAAAATTCCCGGTGCAAACTCTACGTTCAAGTGCAAGTCTCTAAAAGCTCCCCACA
>NC_021164.2:28023625-28026447 GCF_000331145.2 Cicer arietinum
TGCCTCCAGATCTTCAATGCAAAAACAACAGCAGCAAGCTCCAAATCATGAGTAGGATAATTCCTCTCATGAATCTTCAATTGCCTTGAGGCATAAGCTACAACTTTCTTGTGTTGCATCAGAACACATCCCAAACCTTGGTGAGATGCATCACAATAAACTTCATAGGGTTCTTCTGATTACGGTAAAACCAATACTAGTGAGGTCGTCAATTTTCTCTTTAGTAACTGAAAATTTTCCTCACACTTCTCCGTCCATGCGAACGGTTGATCTTTTCTGGTAAGTTGTGTCAATGGAGCCACAATCTTAGCAAAACCTTCAATAAACCTCTTGTAGTACCCTGCCAGTCCTACAAAACTTCGTATGTCAGTGACAGTCTGAGGCTGTTTCCAAGCAAGAACCGCCTCAATCTTAGTCGGATCTACAGCGATTCCTTCCTTGGTTATCACATGTCCCATGAAATTCACCTTTTCTAGCCAGAATTCACACTTCGACAGATTGGCATACAATTGCTTCTCGCGTAAAATCTCAAGAACTTGACGTAGATGTTCTCCATGCTCTTCTTCAGTTCTCGAATAAATTAATACATCATCAATGAACACCACAACAAATTTATCAAGGAATGAATTAAAGATTCTGTTCATGTAGTCCATGAAAATTGCTGGTGCATTGGTAATCCAAACAGCATAACCAGATATTCATAATGTCCATAACAGCTTCTGAAAGCGGTTTTCTGAATATCTGCTTCCCTTACTCGAATCTGATGGTAACCCGACTTCATGTCAATCTTCGAAAATATCACGGCCCCTCTCAATTGATCCATTAAATCATCGATGCATGGCAAAGGATAACGATTCTTAATAGTTGTCTTATTAAGCTGTCTATAATCCACACATAAGCGCGAGCTTCCGTCCTTCTTCTTAACTAGCAAAACTGGAGCTCCCCATGGTGATACACTTGGCCTAATAAATTTCTTCTCCAGCAAGTCTTCAATTTGGCTTTTGAGCTCATTTAATTCCAATGGCGACATTCGATACGGTGCCATTGAAATAGGTCCGATTCCTGGGTGCAAATCAATGAAAAATTCCACTTCTCTTACCGGTGGCAATCCTGGAATTGCCGTTGGAAATACGTCCCGGTACTCATTGACGAGCATCACATCATCTATGTCCACATTTATCTTTGCATCCACATTAGCCAGAGACAAAAATTCATGTGTTCCTTCTCTTAGCGACACTCGGAGTCTGTTGGCGGCTAGATACTTAACAACTCCTGGTTCGAGAAAAAGAACCAATTTACGAGCACAATCCAAGATCACATAATGGTAAGACATCCAATCCATACCGAGAATGACCTCGAGTGATTGTAGAGGTAAACAAATCAAATTAACCAAGAAATCCCTATTCTGAATAGTTATTTGACAATGTAAACATGCAGAATTTACTGTCAAAGTCTTAACAGGTGTGGAAACAACCAAATCAAAAGGTAAAGCAGACACAGATAACTTCAAGCGATTCACACAATCCATAGCAATGAAGGAATGGGTTGCCCCCGAATCAAAAAGTGCAGTTAGAGTGTTACCTGCAATCTCACAGTTACGTTGAATCAGATTACCAGATGGATTCCTCTCTTCAGCACTCACACAATAAATGCGTCCTCTAGCAGTAGGACGAGTAGCCCTAGTTACTTTCACAACTGGTTCTACCTTCGGAGTCGTGCAATCCTTTGCCATGTGTCCTGGCTTCTGACAATTGTAGCAGGTGAGAGTATTAGGGGTACAAGCGTTAGCATAATGTCCCTCTTCCCCACATCGGAAATATCGAACCACTCGTCTTAGTTGTCTCCCAAAATTCTGGTTCCCTGGGTGATTCTGCCCACCGTTGTTAGTTCGTGATCGATCATAAGGTTTTACAACTTGTTTCCCCTTGTTGTTCTGGTAATTCACCCGATTAGGCCCTCCTGCACTAAAATTCCCTCCTCGGCTAGCCCTCTTATTCTTCATATCCTCCACTTCCCTACATTTTTCCACAAGAACTTCGAAACGTTGAATTCCCAAGGGCAAGACCGAGTCTTGAATCTCATACTTTAGTCCGTCTTGGAAATGATGACACATGAATGGTTCATCAATCTCTTCACGGAAAAAGCTGAAGTGTCTCGATAGTGATTCAAACTTAGTAGAATATTCACCCACGGTTATGTTCCCCTGATGCAGTTTCAGGAAATCATCACCCAGCTTAGTCCTGGTACTCATCGGGAAGTATTTGTCTAAAAACTTCCTTTTGAATGATTCCCAGTTCACCTCCTCGTGAGCTGATCTCATCAACAATCTTGCACTCCTCCACCAGTACTCAGCATCCCCTAGTCGCATATAAGTGGCATAGTTGACCTTCACTTCTGCCTGACAGTTAATCATTTCGAAGATCTTCTCCACTTCTTGGATCCATTGATCCGCTTTCTCGGAATTCTCATCCCCCTTAAACTTGGGAGGATTGTAACGACGGAAGTCTTCTAATCCTCTTGACTCTGCAGCAAGGATCTCTCTTCCCCTCTTTTCAAGATCACGTTGAGTCTTGGCAGCAGTCTGTGCAGCAACAGAAGCAGCCATGTTATTCATAGCCTCCGCCATTCGATCATCCCTATTAGCATTGGCTCTCGGAGCGTCATTCCTTATTGGCGGCATGGTTTTCCTATAAAACCATCATCAAGTAGAGTCTTAACACTACTTCAAATAATTCCAAAACTAGCTTCCGACCACATCAACACATAATAATTATTGCGGACCTGACAACTCAACCCACCTAAACCGACACATGATCAGATAA